>NW_015386948.1:516268-538160 GCF_001527695.2 Protobothrops mucrosquamatus
TGGAAGGGACCTCGGAGGTCATCTAGTCCAACCTCCTGCTCAGGCAGGAAACCCTATACCATTTCGGACAAATGGCTGTCCAGTTTCTTCTTAAAAACTTCCAGTGTTGGCGCATTCACCGCTTCTGGAGGCAGGTTGTTCCACTGGTTAATTGTTCTAACTGTCAGGAAGTTTCTCCTTAGTTCTAGGTTGCTTCTCTGTTTGATGTTCTTTGGACTGTTGTACATTCTTCTTTGCTCTTTGTTAATTAAGGGCTGTTCATTCTTGGTATAAAATAAAGCCGGAATCCAGGCTTTGTCAGGATACCAGAAAATTAGATTGTGGCCATTTAGCCCAGAAATTCATCCCCATTTGAATGTGGTGACACTTCTCTACATCTTTTTATCTCTCTAGATTTAAGGAGAGGGAAGGAACAACAGAATTTCCAGAATGTGTTTAGAGTCTAGTCCTTAAAGAGATGCATTAAGTCTTGGATATGGGGAGAAACATTCTTTCTACTCTAGCTCTCTTTCATTTTAAAACATCTCCATAAAGATTCAGAGGTATTGTGTTACTTATGACAGCTCCAAACACAAAGACAAGAGGACTATGGATCTTACTTTGTGTGACCTTTCATAGTTGATTTTCTAAAGGTTCTTATTCTTCTTATTCATGGTTCTCTTCTTACTCATGGTTGTCACCTGGTAGGAGTTACAAGAAAGAGCAGAGTAGAAAGCCATGTCTTGATTCTCCTGAAATGCAGGAAACTGCTGAGATCATTAAAATCGGATTCTCAGACCCCAAATCCTTCTCCACTGTTGGGAGTTATTCCTTGGCAGGTGTATCTTGTGTCAGCTCTCCCCAAGTAAGAGAAAACATTCACTTACAGTAATTGTCGTGCCATCCAATCTGCATTTAATAAGCTTGCTATTCATAATGTCATGGGATACTTTGTCAGAGTTTGATGAAATCGTGTAAAATTGCATCTAGAGCATTCTCACAATGTGCTAAGTTACCCAGTGAAACAATCTGGCAAAACTTGTTCATGTTGATTTCTCATAATTGCCACATTATTTTGAAGATGCTTGTTCTCTGCCCTAAGTGACTTCCATTCTTCTATATGTTACTCCAATCTTTTCTGTCTAATCCCCTATAAGCCCTAGGTTATATCTAACCCCTAGCATCAGTTGTATTAGTCCTGTGAATGGGTATAACTACTCCCTTTATAGTGACTTAAATTGTAAAAAGCCCTGGCACTTTGCCAAACTGGGATGCACTTAATTCTAAGAGATTCCAGAATTCTCTGCAGGACTAGATTACAGAGGAATCGTTCATTAAAAGATGAGATTGCTGGATAACATCAAGGCTGTTAGAGCAGCTGAAAAATCACAACTTTTTTATCCTGCCATTTCACGGTTCCTCAGGATTTACCGCAATCTGCATCTTTGAACCAAATAAATCTGCATTTGTACTAGTTCCACGCATGACTTAGTCTCTTTAGCAGGCTGGTTTTACTATAAAACAATGAATTTATTGTGGACTGTAAGAATATAATGAAATAGTATGAACTAAGCTGCCTGTTAAGGGGCATTTAATCTGGATGTGTATGTGTATAGTGAGAAAGAGGAAACAGTAGAATAATATGGGTCACTTGGGATTTAAAAACAACTTCAAGTCTCTCTCCCTCTCTCTGAATCAGCCTTGCTAACTCCTGGTTGAAACAAAATCTTAACACTTCCCCTATTCATATATGAATGAAGGCTCTACTGAGCAGGCCAGCTATTTTATCTAGCTGATTAGCTCAAGCTGATCTAAATGTCTTTACAAAGCAAGGGAAAAAGAAAGCAGAAAAAGTGCTTTGCTGGCCCATAGAACTATGGTCTATGACTATTCAAGTCATTCAAGTCTTAGAATAAGAATCTAAGCATGCTAGATAGGTTTGTGTTCCAGTTATTTATTTATTTACTCACTTTGTATGAATACCCATCTCAAGTAAATGACTCTTGACACAGAACAATCGTAAAATCAGTTTAAAAACCAAATTGCAATCACAAAACAAAAATTATAGATAATATTTTCTCAGTTGCAGGTGTTTAATTTTTCTGTATATGAATAGAAAAATTAAACATGCAGCTGAGAAAATATTATAATAATAGATGTTAACATAACAGCAAATCAAGGCCCCTTCATAAACTTGGGGCCCCAGATCCAGGCACATAATCAGGACTTCAAGGCTTTCCAAAAGGCCAAAAGGGTTGGGATCATCCTAATCTCTGGAGGGAGAATGTTTCAGAGGACAGATTATAGCAAAAAGGCGAGCCTCTAGGTCTGTGCCAACTGCCATTCCTCCAGGCACTGGGACAGGACATCCATGGCATCCCTGAGGCAGCCTGGGGTGGAGATAAAAAGCTGAGTATCATCAACATACCAATGATAGGACATTCCAAATGGTCAAATTTCCTCACCCAGCAGCCTTATGTAGATGTTAACTAAGAGGGAAGAGAGGACTTAATCCGGAAGCATCTCTCCTATCAACGCTGACTGGAACTGACCCCAGAGGAAGGAGGAGAACTAGTGCAACACAGTACCACCCATTTCCAACTCCTGAAGCTGGTCCAGAATAATGGATGGTACTGAAGGCTGGTGAGAAGTGCATATTCCTCAGAGCAGCCATACATCTATATTATGTTTGACTTTCTAAAGCAATTCTACCAGCCCAAACAGCAACCCCAAAGACAGTGATTAATTACAGTCATAAAGTTAAAGCCAATTCAGTGTTTCTCACCATTAACCAACAAAATAGTAACTTCTGATCCCACCAAGTGGAGCAGTCAAACCCCCAAGGTTTGATGTCAAGGCCAAAGAAGTACTAGAGATAGAGAAGACTATGTGTTCAAGCAAATATAGTAGATTTGGGAAAAGGTGGAGAACAATCTAGTGGAAGTTGAGAATGTTACCCACGTAGAACAGCTAACAAAGGCTGAATTCAAACTTGAGTGCCCCTGAGAACCGTTTAGCATGCCCAATTAAAGCTATCTCAGGCAGGTGGAGAAGATCAACATATAACTGAACATGCTCTTCCTTAGAAGAGGCATCAGGGTAAAGTATGTCTTTCAACTGAGGCTATGATCATTAAAGCCCTCTACTGCTGCTACTTCATGCCTGTTTGAAAGATCGGCAGTTTGCTTTTAAAAGGTAATTTCCACAACTTTTCCATGGCCAGTCAGGCAATAGCACACATTAGAAACAGCACTGCTTTTATTCCGAGATCTTTATTTCATGGAATCCTCTCCTACTTATGTGGGATTAAATTATCCCTGCCGCCAATGCTCAACATGCTCCAACTATGCACGTTTTCTGTGAGTTCTTGTGAGATGCATCTCATCTCATGATCCAATTAATCACTTACCTTACTTTTTAATACTCTGAGGGAGATAGTTTAAAAATATGAAATATAAAAATAAATTTAAATAGACACTCATACACCTGAAACATTCTTGAAGCAGGAGACCCTGTTCATGAATACTCATGCCCTGGTCAGTTACTGTACCAGTTGGATTGCTGCAATGTGTTGTATATGGGATTGCCATTGAAGCATATCTTGGAAGCTTCAGTTGTCCAAATTGCAGCAGCCTGAATTGTTCTGAGTGTAGCTTGTTATACCCCTGTAGCACCTCTCCTCTGCAAGCTGAACTGACTGCTAATAGACTTCAAGGTGCTGTTTATCACCTTTAAAGCCTTAAGTAGCATAAGTCTGCCCCACTCACTCTCACAGGGTTTCCTCTTTTAGATCTTGCCAACTGATGGGATAAGAAGTATGTCCTTTTGGTGGCTGCCCCTATTCTCTGGAAGAATCTTAAGACCTGGCTTTTTCCTTAGGCATTTGGGGACAGTTGGGTAGAGACTTTTGGTTGCTTTGATTATGATGCTGGTTACAAATTCATACTCTTTATTTTATATTTATATATTATGCATGTTTTAGTATCATGTAGTTCGGTTGGTTTGTTTATGGGTCATGTTGTTGAGTTAGATGGCCTTTGTAAATCCAGGAAATAAATAAATTTCCTTTTCAAATTCTTTTAATGAACTGGAAGAATTGATCTTTAAACATCTTTAAAATCCATGACAATAAAAATGTGGCTGCTCCAATCAGTAATATTTGTCCTAACAAAGATTAGCAGGAAGAGATATTTGTCAACAAATCTTGATAAATCTTGGAAGTTGTTCTGTCATATCCCTAGTCTGTGATCTTGGCAGGCAGCACACCTCACAAATCAATGGGTTGTCAACACATTTTTGTTTTGTTCCTCATTGGAATGAATTGTTCTCTGCTACAACTCTTGTCTTAGGCTTCTTGCAGGACATAGTGACATATCCTCCTCTCTTTGTGGATCCAGTGTCCTCTCTCCTATTCAGCAATGTTTTTCTTTCCTTGAAGGCTCAGTGTCTTTTTTCTTTTGCACAACTATTTCAGAGCTACAATTGTGCAGAGTATTTTCCACATTTCTTAGTTCTGGTTTTCATTTTTCTCCACTGGACTTCCCTCTTGTTTAAATATTGGTTGTTGTATGCTATGAACCAAGACTTAATATGGTGCCCGTTCAGGTCAGATCTTTATATTATAGACAGGGCTTTTTTTCTCGGAGTTTTCCACCGCCTTGAGTTTGGACCGGTGCGGGAGTAGTTTGGGATCCTGGCGGGGAAATCTCTTGTCCTTACGTTCATTTTAAACCCTCCCCGATAAAGGCCACACCCTCCCCGATAAAGGCCACGCCGGCCGGGCCTTTTTCCACGGCCTTGCGCCAAGGCGGCGCAAGGCGCTGAAAAAAAGCCCTGATTATAGATTAATAAACAGGTTTATGACTTCCAGAGGTCCAGTGATTTAATAAACAGTTTATTAACTAAATTTTTAAACTAATAATATCATCAAAATAGGCAGCTTAAAATTTATGGAGACTGTAGAACAAATAGTGTTGAAAGGTAACATACAATACAATCAAATATATAGTAGTGATCTAAGAGAATTTAACACGTTCAGTTCAATAAGAGAAAGGCAAGAAACTTAGAAAGAAGCAAAGGAAATGCAGAAAGCTTTAAAAAGTGATTCACTTTTACAATGTTCATTTAGAGGCAAAGGGACTATAGACTCTATAGCAGTGATGGCGAACCTTTTAGAGACCGAGTGCCCAAACTGCAACCCAAAACCCACTTATTTATCACCGGGTGCCAGGTGGGTGTGGCCCACTGGGTGGGCGTGGCTGTGGTGCTCATGGCAAACTGGGTGGGTGTGGCCAAGGTGGTCGTGATCACCTCGATGTTGCTCGTGAGGAGGGACGCCTGTGGGGGCCGGGCAGGGTTGGGGGAGATCCAGGGGGTCTCTGGCAGGTGGGGCGGTGGGCAGGAGGCTCGTCCTGTGGGATGAGGCAAGGCAAGGCGGGGGTGCCATTGTCACAGGGCAAGGCGAGGCAGGAGCACCATCAGCCCCGCACACAGAGGCCAGCAAGCGCATGGGTGCTGGGATGTATCCGGCCACGTGGAACCTCAGCGAGTTAGTGGGTGGCTGGTTGAAGAGGGACGGTAGCCATCTCTGGGGCATGGCACGCGTGCCCACAGAGAGGGCTCTGAGTGCCACCTCTGGCACGCATGCCATAGGTTCGCCACCACTGCTCTATAGTGATTCTTGCTGCAATCTGCAAAGGTAGAATTTTGAAGGCTTCCTGTAACAGCAAAGAGGAAGAATTACAAAAAATGTAGCATTCATTTAGGCGCTAGGCAAAATTCCATGGGTACCACTTCACTTAGGAATGGAGAAATAAATAAAATATTTCCAGACTGAAGAAAGAAGTTGAGGGAGAATTCTATTTCCTTTACAGCTTGTTCACAGAGTTCACAAAGGAAGAGGGGAGGGGGGGGTCACTGTAAATAACTGTTTTGCTGCTGTTCTTTGGCTGAGTTTTCTCAGCATGCTTCCTGTAAATGCAATTCTCCTGGAGGTGGAGACTCAGACTGTTCAAAGGATAAGTATTGGTATACTTCGTTTTTTAGATCCTGGAACAAATCTCTCCATTATTAGTTTATTTCTCTTCTCAAATTCTGGGTCCAACTGATCAAATGAACTTGTTTTGCTCTTGAAGGTTCAGAAAACCATCTAGGTTACTTCAGAACCCAGGAAGGCTGTGCTAAGAAGGCAATAGAATGTAGGGGTTTGGTTCAGCTTTTATAGGGCCCAACAAGTCCAAATCTATTAAGGATCTTGATTGACCACTGCCTGATAAAGATCAGATTGCTATGTTCTTCTAGTCAGGACTTGTGTCTAGGACAACCTGCCATGGACAATTCACTGCGGCCAATTTGCCATGGCACAACTCGCCATGGACAACTCGCTGCAAGACAACTCAGGGACAAACGTTACACTAATATCGAAGAAACTGTGGAATAGAATCATGAAGCAATGATGCAAATGTAAATCATTGTTAATAAATGTAAGAGATATAGGACATAGTATTGTCAAGGAAAAAGGAAAATGTATTGTGTATTATGTATTTTGTTTGTTTGAAAAATAAAAAAATATATATTTAAAAAAAAGCAATGATGCAAAAGGAAGGACAAAATGAAATGTGAATGACAAAAATTAAAATATTTTTAAAATTATTTTAAATAATTGTTGAATCGACTCCTGGCTCAGGAGTCTGCTGGCTCAGGAATTCTGGGAGTTGAAGTCCACGAGTCATAAAAGAGCCAAGGTTGCCTTCCTCTGCTCTAGGATAAGCAAAAAAAAATTGGCTGTACCTTTTGTCATATACTCTGGGTGACCTCAATTATGGATGGAGGTGAGAAAAAGAAGTGGGGAAATAGACAAAAAGATGATCAAGTCTTAGACCAGAAGGAGACAAAAAGAAAAAAACGTTGGGCCAGCTGATGGTGTTAGTTCAACAGCTTACCTTCTTGTCTATCAAAAGAGTTGCAGAAAGATTGATGGCCTTAATAAGGTTTCCAAACTCCTTTTGATTTCCCCAAAAAAACTTCAAAAAAGAGCGGAACAGTTATTTTAAAACTGATGCCTCTTGATCTGATTTACAATTAAGGGTAGCTCGGGATGAATTCATGGCAAGCAACATTACTTTACTGAGCTACTGTTTTTGCTAGCCTTATCATTCTATATATCAGCTTTGACTGGAAAGCAGAACTGTTTCCTGCAATCTGTTAAATCACTCTTTTTTTATGAGTTGAAGTGTGATTGTTTGCTGCTCCAAACCTCTGACTTTTTCTTCAAGCATCACTACAAAATGTACTTAATGCAAATATACACCAAGTTATTTTTAGGCCAGAAAGATAAACCTGTCACAAGCATTGCAGTCAGGACTGCAGAGTTTTGATTATTCATCCCTCTACTGTTAAAGCATGTTTATGTATTTTAGTAGATGACTACTAAAAGATTTCTGCTACTTTTTCAGGGCCATATCCTTTTCTTTAGAGGAGATCTAGCATCATAGAGAAGAGGGCTTTCAAAAGGATAGGTGCATGGGATTTCTTGTAGGAATTCTAAAAGAAAGAATTTACAGTATGCATCTCTGTTGTAACATTTTTTAGAGTTGGCCTACGTGTATTCACATATATACCCTTAAACAACATACTATTTTTATTCTTTCTGCACCCTGTTATATTATTGAAGAATAGAATATCTTGGCAGTGTGGGCAATACAGAAGTTAAATGCCATTTGAAAATATAGTTGCTTTTTTTTTATTTCTGCACTTTCTTTGTCAGCAACCTATCGGAAATGACAAAAGTTCTACTGTTAGAGTATTGGGATAGATAAAATGTTCTACCAAAATAGAAGTCATAGTGTTGAATGTTTTTTAAAGTATAGTTTTTGCGAATCTAATGCATTCTCTGCTGTGGGTTTGAGCTCACGGTCTCTTTAGCATCTCCTGGCACACCCAACTCATCAGACAGCGCAAAATCTGTTTGGATCCTGCAGGTCTTCTCATGAGGCGTTGCCTGTTGGGTTGCACAAGTGGGCACTCTCCTTGTCTTTCCTTATCTGAAGAGGTGCCATTCACTCAGTCTTAATGCCCGGCTGCCAGTCTCTGCTGTTACAGAGGCGCATCAGTCTGACATTTTCCCCATACCCGAAAGCCTCTCCCTTCTTGTTAAAGTTATTAGGATGCTCATAAACCTCCATTACTTCTCTTAGTAGTCATGCATGTTGATTTCATATGCTTGTTAGTTCTTGTGTGTCTTTAAACCGAGTTTCTCTTCTGAAATGCTCCCCTATTTCAAACCTGGAAAAACCCAGGGCTGCAGCCTAGATCGGGAAATCAGAAGATATCCTAGAACAGTGATGGCGAACCTTTTAGAGACCGAGTGCCCAAACCGCAACCCAAAACCCACGTATTTATTCCCGGGTGCCAGGTGGGCGTGGCCCACTGGGTGGGCGTGGCTGGTGGTGGTCATGGCAGGCTGGGTGGGTGTGGCCAAGGTGGGTGTGGTCACCTCGATGTTGCTCGTGGGGAGGGACGCCTGTGGGGGCTGGGCAGGGTTGGGGGAGATCCAGGGGGTCTCTGGCAGGTGGGGTGGTGGGTAGGAGGTTCGTCCTGTGGGGTGAGGCGGCGAGGCAGGGTGGGGGTGCCATTAACTCAGGGCAAGGTGAGGCAGGGGCCAGGGCAGCTGCTGCCTGACACCATCGGCCCCTGCACACAGAGGCCAGCGAGCGCATGGAGGCCGACGGTGTCCATCAGCAGCCACAGCCTGCCGGCCCCTCGACCGGCGCACTCTGGGGCTCCGCAGCCCGCCACCAGAAATTCAGAGAAGTGCCCACAGAGAGGGCACACGTGCCATAGGTTCACCACCACTGTCCTAGAATAGTAGTTCTCTAATGTTTTGTCTTAGGACCTCTATAAATTCTTAAAAATGATTGACAATCCCAAAGGGCTTTGATTTATGTGGGTTATATCTATCAACTTGTACTGTGTGAGAAATTAAAAGTGAAAAATGTTAAAATATTTATGTGACTTAGTGGACTTGGTAAATGGGTCTCAGGGACCTCCAGACTACACTTTGAGAACCATTGTCTGAGTAGAAGGTAATGCTAAGTCAGTTTTTACTGTGCCAGAAAAAAAATATGTGGTTATATCCATGAGGTCATGAGCTGAATTCCACCCAGAGGAGGCTTTATTTTTCTTACTCATTTTATGGTAATTTAGAAACAGAGGGCTTTGGAAAGCCCACAGCATTTTCTAAATGTAGCAAAACCCTCTTAGAAACACAGAAACAGGGAATAATATTTTAAAAATTATTAAATGAGTGTTCAGAGTTGGAGAAGATTCATGTGAGAAAATAACATTTTAATAAACGCTCTTGTAAAAATGTAAATTAAGATTGTATTTTATTTTAAAATTATCCACTCATAAAATGAAAGTGGTGAATAATTAACATAGACAAAAATAATATTTTAAACCAGCAGTAGTCTTGGAAAAATGTATATTTTTCACACCAAGAATTATTAAGTTATCTTTGCTTTTCCTAATCTAAAAGAAATTATTGTCTTGCCAAATTGAGAGGAAAAACTTGAAAATAATGGAAAAACATGGGAGAGGGGAATAAAAAAAACATAGAGAAAAGTATGATGAAAGACAATTTTTCTGTTATAGTCCACATTGCCATCCAGGTGTACTTACTTTTTTTAAAAAGTAAGCTATTCATAAACAGGAAATATACAGAAAATAAGTAATACAACTCACTATGCTTTCTAGTTGTAGTATTATTGATTTTCAGTGACTCTGATTTCATTATATTGCTTCTGACAACAAGCTAACATTTTCTCACTCCTGTTTTTATCTTTATGATACACACAGAGAGAGCAACAGTTTGACAAAACTGTTTAATATTATGAGCAGGTTATCTTAGACCAACCATTTACATCTGGTATGGGGTAATTGATTTAAATAATTGACTAGTGGGCATGTTTATCAATATCTGTTTCCTATGTACATTTTCATTGGTTTAGAACTAAATCCCATATAACAGTGAGTGAAATTATGCTTCCCAACCCTCTTCTAGCTACAGGTAATCCCCGAGTTACGAGCATTCACTTAACACTCGTTCAAAGTTACCCAATCGGTGCCCCCTAGTGTTTACGAGCAAGTCCCAAAATTACGAATATTGCAGCATCATGGCAGTCGTTTGCCCTTACGAGTGACCGCAGAAGCTCTGCAACATTCACCCTATTCCCCCCACACGCACTTCCCATAACTGCTTCCCCCTCCCTCCCTTCCTGCCATCCCGGACTCACTTATCTTGCAAAATCTGTCTCCTCTCTGCCTCGGTTTCTTTCCATTTGAGGGAGAGGAGATTCGGCTTGGAAATGCTTTTCGTGCCAGCAATGGAATTTCCTGGGTGCCATACTATTGCGCGAGTTCAAACACAAATTCTCTGCAAAACAGATCATGGCCCCCGGAAGCTTCCGTTCTGTGGAGGGAAAGTGTTTGCTTCATTTGCATGCCTACGGGGCAAAGCGTAGAATTGGAGCCAGCTGGGCGCAGAAACCAATGCTGTCCATGGCCTGGGTGTGCTGGCCTTAGTTTGAGGGCAGAAACAAAGCCTTCAACTGAGCAGGGAGGCATCGTGGGGTGAGTCCCCTTGCACCTCCGTCCAAGCTGCTGGCGGCAGCAGTAGGGTTGCCAGGTGTCCACTATTTGAGTGGACAGTCCACTTTTTTCACATTATGTTCACTATTTTTTTCACAAAATAGTGGACATTTTTTTTATTCAAAAGCTTTATGATGAAATGGTACGTAATCTAAAGCTGTACAGTCTACTTTTTTTTCTACTTAACATCCCCCCCCCCCGCTTGTCCGCTATTTTTTGGAAGCAGACCTGGCAACCTTAGGCAGCAGCGACAACAGCCACCTGAAAGGCCACAATCTCCCCTCCCCAGCCAGCCACCCACCCCACCCGACATACTCCTTGCCTGGCCGGCCGGTGGCCCAAATCCTGACCGCTCTTCTACTTGTCGTCCTCCCCAGTCAGCAGCAGCTTGAGTTTCTCCACTCCATCCAAAAAGAAGAAAGCAGAGGCACAGAACAGCATTGCTATCAAGAAGACACGGGTGCGCTGCTTGCTCGCGTGCACCGGCCTTATTGAGAGCAATCCTGCTCTGCGCCTCCACTTCTTTCCACTCAGATGGAGTGGAGAAACTCAAGCCGTTGCCGCGCAAACACTTTTTATCCGAAGGGAGACTTGAGAGAGATTGGAAGGTCTGTGTGACTGCCAATGGGGGGCTTCAGAAACGGAAAGGAACGCTCCCTTTCTGAAGCCCCCCATTGGCAGTCACACGGATTTTCCGATCTCTCTCAGGTCTCCTTTGGATAAAAAGTGTTTGCGCGCCTGTGAGGCTGTTCAAAATGCAAGGATGTGTTGCAGCTGTGAGTGGAAAATAAATATAATATTGGATCAGAAGAAGAAACCTAAGGGACTACTTGCCTAAACAATCATTGTTTTACAAAAAGACCTGCCTTTGTTTTATCAATTCATTTTGAAAGGTGAGGTAGATTCCTTCATATAGCCTGCAGGAGTTCAGTCGGCTTCATGATGTAATTCCAAATCAGAATTTTGGAATTGTTTTTTTCAGAATTTTGTTAAATCAACATTTGTAGAGAATGGCTTTATAAAGATAAAAACAGTCTGCGTAGAAGTTACCCCAGGTTTCCTGGAGAAAAGTGGAATATTAGACGTAATAAAACCTATAAGAATTATTTATTATGTTTAATACTCCACTACCTTCCACGGAACTTGGGGCATCTTCCATGGGGTTTCCTGGGACCTGGATCCACACAGCTTCTAGAGCCAGATTTGTTATTTTCAGTGATCCAAACAGTGTTATATAACTTCAACACTGCTCACATGATTAATACTCCATTCAGATTCCAAAGTCCCAGGGTCCAATTTGGTGTGACATTAACTCCCACCTGAATGGTAAGGAGGTGGTTGCGAATGACTTAAGAGTGGCATTTTGATTCCCAGATTTACCTTGTGGAAGAGACTTTCTAATCGGTGATTAATCAGGCATATGTATCTGTGTGGGAGAATTGTGTTGGAGGAGGGAACTCCTACAACACCCTGGTCATGAATCACTTGAAAAGCAAATTCATTTGGTTACCAAGGGAACATAAGAAAGGAAGGGACTTCCCTCGCCAGGATGACTCCATCTCTGATGCTGCTGGGAAAATCACTCCATATTTTTTAAAAAGAGTAAAACCTGTGACTAAGCAACAGAAGTTATGTAAAGTGCAGGGGATGGCTCGCTAAATCTTATCTTAGGGAGAGCACATGGGGGCCTTCCACCTACGGGGCAAAAGACAACTGTTGTGGCTTCTTTACTCAGAGGAAATAAGCCCTGCATCATATAATTAGGAAAAGAAAGTTTAAGTCATGACTGGGTAAAGGAAGGCACTCAGAAGGGATTCTCCTTTCTAGAATCTGATCTGGCCAGATTCAAGCATGTGATAAGTATGTGTATCTATGATGGGTGACTGGCAGTTAAAGCCCAGTCAATTTTTAAGCTCCTTTCAAAAGAGAGGAATGTGTTTTTTAAAGCTCTTTCTCTGTCTTTTTTTTTTAAAAACCTTTGATTCATTGGTAAGAAATGAGTCATTTCAAATCTGCACTCATAAATATTAAGATGGGTTTTATAAAACATGCTAAAGTAAAATGCGATTAGCAGATTTATGATTCTGTGTGTTCTGTGATGTGTGATTAGGTTATGACTTAGTGTCTTGGGAAATTTAGGTAAATTGATTAACTGATTCAGTTTTCCCCTCAAGTCCTACGTGGTAATCAAAATTAAGTGATTGGCAGTACAGTGCCAGATAATGAGGTGTGATAGAGCAGAGATGTCCTCAGAAAAGGTATGAGGCGTAGTTACTAAAATATGAACTTAGCCTGGGAAAACAAGACAAAAGGGTATAAGACAGAGGGAAGGGGAAATGCTAGATTGTTATAGCCAATCTCATCAAGCTCATATCATTTCCTCAAAGGGATGATACCAGGTTAGAAGGCATTCAACATGCTGGTGAGAAGGAGCTGAGGATCTTTCAGAGTACTAAGGTGTTTATAACCATGCTATATTTAACAAGATATTGGGTATGTCTAGTTTAATGAAGAGAAGGACAAGGGGTGATGATGGCAGTGTTCCAATATCTCAGGGGCTGCCCCAAAGAAGAGGGAGTCAAACTATTCTCCAAAGCACCTGAAGGCAGGACAAGAAGCAACGGGTGGAAACTAACCAAGGAGAGAAGCAACCTAGAACTAAGGAGAAACTTCCTGACAGAACAATTAACCAGTGGAACCACCTGCCTCCAGAAGCGGTGAATGCTCCAACACTGGAAGTTTTTAAGAAGAGACTGGACAGCGATTTGTCTGAAATGGTATAGGGTTTCCTGCCTGAGCAGGGGTTCGACTAGATAACCTCCAAGGTCCCTTCCAACTTTATTATTATTAAGATATCTAATTGTTGACGTTGCTATGAATGAAAGAAAATGTAAAGGCAGAAATATCGTGGGAACGTGGAATGTGAGAAATATGAACACGTACAACACAGTATAAAATTAAATGAATTGATTATCTAGTAACATATAGGGCATCAGAAAATTGAAATGGCATGAAATTGGAAACTTTCGGTCAGAAGATTATATTGTTTATTGTTCAGGACATAAAAAATGGAGGAACAGCATTGCTTTCATAGCCAGGGTGACTGTAACAAAGACCATGAATAGCAAAATAATATCAATTAGACTTGAAGTCACATCTTTAATATAAGAGACTGGAGGTTGGAATACCACAGTTCAAAATGATACAGATGAAAACATAGTTGGACTTTATGGTCTAGGAAACAAAGATGAAGGAGGAAAATATCTTCTCAGTTCCTGCCTAACCAATTATTTCTTCATTGCTAACACAGTTGTCAAGCAACGAAAACAAAATGCCTGTGTACATGAATATCACCAGATGGAGTACACTGAAATGACATTGATTATTATTGGTACAAGGAAATGGAAAACCTCAAAGATATGTAGATCAGATCATAAAATTATTTGTGATCAAGTATCAAATTGAGCAAAAGCAGCAGATGAAAAACAACCAGTTCCCAGGTTATCTCGATTACATAACCACCATTTACAAAAGAATATTAAGAATAACTTTGAACTCTTGAAACTCATTGACAGAGAACCAAAGGACTTGTGGAATGAAATCAAAGAAGCTGTTAAGGTTGAAAGCAAAAAAGAGACTGCCAAACATCCATAAACAGAAAAAAACAAACTAGATGTCAGTACAAAAGACTGAAATTGCCAAAAAGAGAAGGTATAGCCAAGAAAGACAAAGATCTTAGGAAGGAATTTAATAAAGAATTTCAGATGTTCAAGCTGGTTTTAGACATGGCTAAGCAACAAGGGAAATTATTGCTGATGCACACCAGATAATAGAGGGGGGGCAGATAATATCAAAAAATAAAGCCATTTGTGCATTATTGATTATACAAGACACTTGATAGTGCCAAACATGTTAAGCTTTGGAATGTCTGGGAATCCCAGAACATCTCATTGTCCTGATGTGAAACGTATGCATGGCCTAAGGAGTCCTTGGGTCTGTCTTTTTAACATTCATCTAAAGACAGATTTAACAATTGATAGCCAAGATGTTCTGCTACATTTACCAACCGGAATTGTTGGTGTTCCTGAAGGCATTTCAGGCATTAGGTCCAGGATGTATTATGAAGTCTCACACTTGTCTAAAATATAAACATACAAGGGAGCATGAGATCCTTTGCAGTTTGCACCTTTAAATCTGCCCCTTCAGCTTTTGTTATGGCATGCTCTGTGAGCAATCTACTCAATGGGAATACACTTGATGTGCGGAAGTCAGCCTTTTGGGCAGTACGTACTGTAAACTGATGTGGATTTGATCAATCAGATGTGAATGGATACTGCATTCGAGAGCAATGAATACCCTCAACAGCTCCTCTTTTTGCATCTTGTCACATCTAACAGTGCTTCTGCAGGAAAGGGAGTTTGCTTACAGCCTCTTGACAGCAGCACTTTACTCCCCTGAAGTAGCCCTCTTGTATATCTCTTCAGTTCTACTCATATAAAAAATTGCTTGCAAAAATCATGTTTGGCTGATTGCATTTTTATGATAGCCTAAAAAATGCTGGTTTCTTCCATTGTTAGGCTGGTTCAGCCATTTTTTATCTCTTTCCTAGCTCACCCATACTTACTGTCTCTCCATCAAGGACACGTTTAGGTTTCTAACTATGCCTTCTTCTTTCTCATAGTCCCAACTTCCCGTAGATTAAACCAGATGTGATCTTACTGATTTTCAACCCAAACTTCCAACATCCTATTTTATTGAGAAAGAAGACCTTTTCAGTGTGAGACTGTCCATGTCCTAGTTTTTCTGTTAAATTTAAAAACATTGTAGTTGGAATGAACATCTTATAAGTGTTTCAATGTTCCATTTCCAGGTTGTTGAGTCAGATTATCCCCACCCCATCCTTAACTTAACCAATTCAATAAACATTTCACTCAGCTTTACTCATTGGTGTTTCTGTTCACACAAATTTAGAATAATTCTGAACATGCCAATAGCAAAGTCATTTGTACCAATGGCATCTGCTTCTATCCTTTAATTTTCATGGCAGAGTGAATTTTTAGTAGTTAACATATAACCATGTTGTTATGTCATTCTGGCAAACTATAGAGACACTTGTTCTGGCTATGAATCATATAGTTCTCTGGCCAGATTTTTTTTTTCTCTACCAAAGTCTGTTTCTGAGTTTCCTCTGAGACAAGACATTGTTTTAACGCTTTTATCTCTGATTGTTCAACACTGATGGAGAGCTCTTTACATACTCCTGATAACCGCTTATCACTAGTCCTTTATTTATACAGAACTGCAGTATTCAGAATGGACTAATCACTGTTGTTCTCTAATTCCATCTAACATTTCATTATTTCTTCAAATGAACTGTGTCGGTTATGTGTCAGCCAAGCAACAATCTTTGGAGCAGATTTGAAGGCTTCCTTCAAAAAGAATTGTAGTTTTTGAAGGTTTTCTTCCCAATGTCCCTTTGACAGAACACCAACAATTCCGATTGGTAAATGTGCCAGAAGGACATTCTTTGAGCCTAATATTCTATGTTTATTCACCAATATTGCCTAGAATACAGTTCTCAGAATGGTGTAAAGTTTAATACAGCAGTTTTTCTTTTGCCATCTTACGAACAATATCCCTCTTCCAGGAAAAAGCCAAACTATTTACCCAAACTGTATATGTGAAATACAGAAGAAGAAATGGTTACTTACCTCTAACAGTTTTTGAACAGTTATCTGCAAATTAATATAAATCTCCATCCCTCCTTTGGTGTCAGGTGAAATCCCTTCTGTCTGGGTGATTTATTGCATTATTGCCAATTTTGATCAGTGGAAGCCACATCTAGATTCATATGATATGCTTGGAGAGTGTAAAGATTCTAGAAGATTCCAAGTGAAGTTCTAGGGAAACCCTAAATCATGTGTAAATGCATAGGAATTTCAGTTACACGTAAGGAGCCACTTCATTCTATAAAAATTGCTATGCACGTTCAGAACAACCATCAACATTCCAGGTCAAAGACAGTAGGGTTTGTGTTTCTTTTTGACTGAGGTCAGTGAAACATAACTGATTTAAAAATGTGTGCAATAAAATTTTGTAGATTACTGATATAACTGATATTTGAAATTCAGTTATTTCCTCAAAATTCTATATCTTTTTTTTTAAAAAAATGCAGAATATATCTTGTTGGTAAACAAAGTAATAATAATAATAGTAAAGTTGGAAGGGACCTTGAAGGTCATCTAGTCCAACCCCCTGCTCAGGCAGGAAACCCTATACCATTTCGGACAAATGGCTGTCCAGTCTCTTCTTAAAAACTTCCAGTGTTGGAACATTCACCGCTTCTGGAGGCAGGTTGTTCCACTGGTTAATTGTTCTCACTGTCAGGAAGTTTCTCCTTAGTTCTAGGTTGCTTCTCTCCTTGATTAGTTTCCAACCGTTGCTTCTTGTCCTGCCTCCAGGCGCTTTGGAGAATAGCTTGACTCCCTCTTCTTTATGGCAACCCCTGTACAAGAATGCAAGTTGTTGCTTGCTGAAATGTAGTGCCAATCTAAATCCTGATTTGTTTTATAAAAGAATAGATAAAAATGGAGGGAAATATTCTCACACAATTGTCTGGTATCTTTATATTCCTATTTCTGAAATTTTTACTACGTGGGATATTCATATTCCAAATGGACGTTGCCCTAACATATGGGATAAGCTTCCTTATGTAGGAGCAGGGGCCTGGGGTAAACAAAATATCCATCATCTCCACCGCAATGAACCTTCTGCTCTCCGTGGTTTGACATTTTAATCGGCTCTAGCAGCAAACAAGGCCCTCTTAAACGTTGTATTTTAGTAGTATAAAAAATGTGACCAAGATTGACACATAAGTTATCACCCATCAATTTTGAAAGAGTTCTCTCTGCTGTGGATAATTCCAACAGTGGAGTGCAGAGAGCCCCCAACAACTTTCGTTGAGCAGATTTCCAAACTGTTACACATATTTGTGGTCCCTTGCCTCACCAATGTGAAGCTTTGAAGGAAGTGTTAGAAATAATTTTGTGTGACACTACATTCATCCCCATGGCAACACATGCTGCACTCAGCATTGGTATGCTTACTCTTACTTTTAGGTGCCATTTAAGGATTGCAGAAAGAATTAAGAAGAGGATGCAGCCGGGCTGTTCAAGTTTCAAAAGGCCTCCCTATAATATGAGAATTAAGATACTTGGGACAAAAAGGAAGCAGTTCAAGTTATTGTTGTACTATTTGGACCCCTAGAAAAAAAAAGGAACATATCTAGTTTCTAGAATTCTTGGCATATTTGATGAGTAGAACAATGCAGACGTGTTTTTCACAGACCCATCTAATAGAAAATCGTACGCAGTGTTAAATATTTACTCAGGGATGGGATGGGTGTTCGTTTAGTTCTGACGCCTAGAAACAGCATATTTTATGTTTTATAGGAATTATCTTTGCTTCTGCTTACTAAAACAACCAGGCTTGTAATATTTAGTAGTAAGCATGAGATCAAGAGCCAAATACTGGTAAGTTTAAGTTTTCCTTAGAAGAACTCTAGATATAACATCTGGCTCATTTTTTAATATATTGCTATTAGTTGATTTTTTTTTGTACACTTCGAAAATGTAAATACTTCATGCAAATGAAATAGTTTGCCTTCCCTTCAATTGATTATATCTTACACCAAAAGCTGTGGGGCCATGTACCTGGTTCAAACATGACTGGACCTTCCAAGAGACTCCACATGACATGGTTAGGAATGAGTCTTTATTCTAATTGTAAAATTAAAGCAAGAGTGCCTCCGATATATATGGCAGTTGCTCCATCTTTTCCTTTCTCATAGGCAGCAGGTTTTAATTAGAAGGGGCCAATCAGATCAGATGCACCCTATGAGACCTGAATAGAATATGAACAAAAATTTATTGGACTCCAGATCTTTTATTGAAGTATTGAATTCTAGATGTACCTGCTAGTTTTAGTATTGTCTTCAGGAAATCGAGTGTCTCTTTCTATTCAACTTCAGTCTTGAACAATGTGTCAAAGTTCATAATAATATCACAACAATAAAACAACTCTGTTACGTAGGATCTTGGAAAGATGTTATTGATAGTAGTGTTATCTTTCATTCAGAGTAATTATTTTCTCTTGTGGATGCAATGACCTTCAGTATATGAAATAAAAATGGGTAACTATGATGTAGCAAAGTGATGGTTATTATGCTAACAACTGCTAACTAGAATGAAGTTAAGGAGATAGGAAGCTAATGGGCTTGTGAGGAAGGTCTAATTATGGAGCAATATTGTGTTCCTAGACTCCTACAGTTTGTATAAAAAGAAGAGTACCGTATATAAGTTGCTGTATTTCTTCCTCATTCAGTGGATCCTTATAATCTACTGGGATGGTGAATGTAACCTATATATATATATATATATATATATATATATATATATATATATATATATATATATATATATATATATATATATATATATATATATATATATATATATATATATATATATATATATATATATATATATATATATATATATATATATATATATATATATATATATAGCTGAATTTTGAGGAAAACCCCCTTCTGTGCTTCTACTCCATGTAGCAGACAGTTGGTGTCTAAACGGTTAGTCACTGCAATAAAGCCAAGACGTCTTTCTTAATTGGAGTACCTCACGCCCTTAGATGTACTGTAAAATCTTAACTGAAATGACAGGATGATCAAAGCACCACAATTGGAACCTGGAGCTCTAGGTTGCTATGGAGTTTCTAGCTTTGGAATTAAATGCACATACAAACATATATCAAGGGTAGTATATACATAATGAAATGGGAAAGAACCAGAACAGCTTCAGTATCAATATGAGGTCACTGTATGTGCTCTGAAAAAATGAAATCTAGATTCATCTATATAATTTGCATATAAGCAACAACATATTGCTAGGAAACTAGGAGATGGTCAGGACAAATAAATCAGTTTTTCAAGTTCTTTATTCTAATTTCTTTTTCTATCAATTATTTTTACCACTGGCTTTGGTGTATTAGTAATTTGATAGATGGGATGTAAAGTTTATAGGTGGCATGGTAAAGTCTAATAGAAGATGGACTCGCAACATTTTGCTTTCTGGAGAATGTTAAAGAAATAAGCTGATTAACAATTTGCACACATATATTTCATTATGGTACAGAAATTCAACAACCAGGTCTTCATTTTTCCTAAGAGTTGCCATTTTGTTAG
The DNA here is from genome assembly GCF_001527695.2 of Protobothrops mucrosquamatus. Lineage (NCBI taxonomy): Eukaryota > Metazoa > Chordata > Lepidosauria > Squamata > Viperidae > Protobothrops > Protobothrops mucrosquamatus. The sequence goes on from NW_015386948.1 coordinate 536,157, forward strand.
TATGTGAGGATCTTTACCTAGCTTGGCTAATAGACAGTTTCTTATGTTTATCTAGCAGGATATCACTGCTTGGTGATGTGTGGGTGCACTTTGACTTAGGAGTAACAATGATTGCTATTGGAGGACTGTCAACATCCAGCTCAAGAATCCACATAAAACTCCAGGTTCATTCAGTTTCCGAAAATCTTACTGTTTATTGAATACACTGCATGGTTTTGTCGAAGCAAAACTAACTCTGAGGTTCCAACACCAATTCATGGACTTAAACAATAACTTTCCCAGCCAAACCCCCAACATCTTACGTAATTCATATCAACAAGTTCACTTTGTTATGGGAACTGTCTGCTTCAAATCCACACCTGTTCTGGTGTCCTTGACAAGGCTTCAGGCTCTCATGGTCTTCAGCTGAATCAAAGAGGTTTCATTTCTCCATTTAACCCATTTGAAAGTAACATCTCCACCCACCCCACTTAATCTAAAGGCAAGATGAAAAGCAGAGGCACGTAGCTGCCAAAGTTTCATCCTTGACATGGGGTGTTGTTGTTTTTTCAATTCTTGTATTGGAGATCTCAACATTTACTCTTCTGCCATTTTTCCTGTGCACAACTTTTTGAAAACTCAGTACAGGCCATCGATTTCATTTGTGAATGCCAGTCTTATTGAGGAAAAGGGGTTCCGTCAATAAAGCTTTTTGTTGCTGAGGGACAAAGTTAATAGGATTACAGAAACTAATCCTCATTAAAAAAAATAATCTTCATCTATGAATATCTTGCTAATGAGATTGACAGTGTTTACAAGAGCACTTAATTCAGTATAATCTATTAAAGTGTGACCATCGTTCTTCATGGATCAGGGCCCTGAGGATTTTCAATAGGGAAAGGAAGCCTCCATCTTTTCCCTTGATAAATGAATTTCAGTTTTGTCTTAGTGGCTAGCTCCATCGCTGAATGTGAGGTTTCCCTCCTTCATAGCAAACCTTCTCCCACACAAGACAAAAAGGCTGCATATTTAATTGGAATTCCTTACACCTACAGGGTAAAGCCTTGTCAGTAGAAATATAGACCATTGCCAGCTTGAATTCCTGCATTCCACCCACCTTATCTCTTAAAAAGAAATCCTTCCCTCCTCCTCTCCCCCCCCCCCCCCCCCCCCCCCCCCCCCCCCCCCCCCCCCGCCCAGTCCACACCCACGAGTCTGTACAGATTCACTTCAATGCAGTTTTGAGTTTGAGGGAAGCTGTACTAACTCAGGGAAGGTTACTCTCTGAACTGATCTTGGTATTTCCTAAGAACAGACCGGATGTGTGTGTGTCTGTTTTCTCAGAACAATTAGGACATTATCAGATCAGGGGCGTACACTTACAATGCCTTACACTTACAATGCCTTACACTTACAATGCCTTACAATGCCTCGGTAAGGCCACACTTGGAATAATGCATCCAGTTTTGGTCACCGCGATGTAAAAAAGATGTTGAGACTCTAGAAAGAGTACAGAGAAGAGCAACAAAGATGATTAGGGGACTGGAGGCTGAAACATATGGCTGCTGGAATTGGGAATGTCTAGTTTAACGAAGAGAAGGACGAGGGGGGACAGGATAGCAGCCTTCCAATATCTCAGGGGATGCTCCAAAGAAGAGGGAGTCAAGCTATTTTCCAAGGCGCCTGAAGGCAGGACAAGAAGCAACGGATGGAAACTAAGCAAGGAGAGAAGCAACCTAGAACTAAGGAGAAACTTCCTGACAGTTAGAACAATTAACCAATGGAACAATCTGCCTCCAGAAGCGGTGAATGCTCCAACACTGGAGGTTTTTAAGAAGAGACTGGACAGCCATTTGTCCGAAATGGTATAGGGTTTCCTGCCTGAGCAGGGGTTGGACTAGATGACCTCCAAGGTCCCTTCCAACTTTATTATTATTATTATTATTATTATTATTATTATTATTATTATTATTATTATTATTATTATTATTATTATTATTATTATTATTATTATTATTATTATTA
>NW_015386948.1:538383-542338 GCF_001527695.2 Protobothrops mucrosquamatus
AAGAGACTGGACAGCCATTTGTCCGAAATGGTATAGGGTTTCCTGCCTGAGCAGGGGTTGGACTAGATGACCTCCAAGGTCCCTTCCAACTTTATTATTATTATTATTATTATTATTATTATTATTATTATTATTATTATTATTATTATTATTATTATTATTATTATTATTATTATTATTATTATTATTATTATTATTACTACTACTACTACTACTACTACTACATATGTGAGGCACATGCGTTATTCTACATACCGAATAAGTGTATACTGTATATCTCTGAAGAGAATCTTTCCTGATTTAACATTTTCCAGCAGCAAGTTAGGAATATGTTCAATGGCTATAAATAGTAGTTCTGAAACTTCCCAAGACATGGCTATTCCAGCTAGCGGGACTGGCCTAAGGGATATTTTAATTTGATTTTAATTTGATTTTAATTTGGTTTTTAACATAATTTTAAAAAGAAACGGCAAAAAATCAATATTTCATTTTAATTGTATTTTAAACTTAGTATTTTGTATGGTTTGTCTGTTTTTTAACTTGCTGTAAGCCGCCCTGAGTCTGCCAGGAGAAGGGCGGGGTATAAATTTAATAAAACCTAAACCTAAGTATCTAAGCAGATATGTGCCTGCTATTAAACAAGCGAGCTTTGGCATCTGTGCCTAAAACAAAGGATAGACATGAGAACCTTCTCATATTGCTTTTTCCTGATTGGCATGCAAGCAATATTGTTTAGTATTTTGAGATTTAATTCCTGGTAAAAGTATAAACCTATATTTCTATTTGACTCAAGCTATTAGATTATGTGTGGTTGGAGCAGAGGGGGGCTAAATGCCCTCTGATTAATTTTTGTGAAGCTGAGATTTTCTAACTCTGAACTCCCACATTCAGAGTTCTGAGCAATGACTCTATTAAGTGGATATTCTTGAAGACCACAACTCTGGATGACTGGTATATTTTGTCTGCTGTGAACGAAGCACAAAATATTTGTAAGCTAGCAACTCAAGTAAACAGAAAATTTCAAGAGTGCAGAAATTATATGGAGAGAGGTTGAAGAGACTAGTCCAGGGGTAGGCAAACCAGAGGCTAGATTAAAAGCCTTTGCGGTGCCTCGTTGCTAATGTTGCCCTTCGGGAAAAGAAAATCTGAAGCTGCAAAAGGCAGGTTTACAATGGAAACATGCAACACAAGAAGTATGAACACAGGAAAGCTTAACACTGTGAAAGATGAAATGAAACAACTACAAATTGACATCTTAGGCATCCGTGAATTAAGATGGACTGATCAGACACTTTCAATCAGCAAATCACACTTTTATTACTCAAGACGTGAAAAAGCAAAGAAGGAATGGTGTTGCTTTTATAGTTAGGAAGGTTATAGCAAGAACAGCATTTAGCTAGAAATGCAATCAATGGCCAAACAATATCAGTTAGACTTCACAGACAGTCCCAAGGTACTTTTTCAAAAGGCAACTTTTTTCCTTGAAGACGTTTCGCTTCTCATCCAAGAAGCTTCTTGAGTTCTGACTGAATGGTGGAGGATGGAAGGATTTATATTCCTTGCAATCATCTGGCCCTTAGCACAATGTAAGGTTCTGCCTCAACTACTCCTCTCAAAAAAGCAGAACTCTTGAAACAGGCGTTGTTTCAAAAGGAGCTTTTATTGAGAGACAGTGATGGCAAGAGAGCAAAGCAAGGTCTGAAGATTTCCCGCGCAAATTATTACATTAAAAGAGTCATTTCATAGTCCCACCCCAGAGCCCAACTGTCCAGTTCATTCCCAGCCAATCCACAGGTACAAGGTTGTTATGAGAACTGGAGTCCGTTGGTTCTGTCCCCCCATTCATTTGACACACTCTTTCTGAGAGTTGTTGAAGCTACTTGGAGGTTTGTCTATATGCCCTCAAGGTCACCTGAACAGTGCAAATGGGTGTGGAACCTTCTTGGAACTGCTGAAAGGACTGTGGTATCCCTCCCCCTTTGTTGAGAAAGGGCTGTTCAGATTACAAAAAATTGTAAGAACTGTAAAGAGATACTGCTTGTATGAAGGCTCGCTTGCACCTTTGTTTCTGTTGTTATTTTAGGATTTAAAAAATACCTTTTATTCTACAAACCTGTTTCAAAGGTTAGCTTTGGAATAGAGAAATAAGTATGTTATTTTACAGAAAAATAGAAAGTTGAATAAAGATCAAGCTCTAGTGTGAAACATGTAAGGGAAAAAATATATGAAAAGAACTATAATCGTATGAAAGACCTTATACAAATTGTCATAAGGAATATCCTCTGTAATAAGACAGAGCTGTTCGTGGTCATAATTGCTTTCAAATCTAATGGTCTGTATAATACATATGGCAGTATGAATCTGTTTTCTTATTTCAAACAGATATTTATTTTCAGTTGCACTATACCTTCTAAATTAGCATAAGCTCATCCCTCTGATATTGCAACGGATGGCTCTACAATCTTCCTCCTCTGTAATGATATATCAAGAAATTCATACATTTTTGTGCTGCTTGATTCTGAACATACATCCCTCCAGAAATAACTAGGGTTTTTCCCCTTATAGGAGGCACTTAACTAAACAGTCAGTTCACCCTTCATTTTTCACTATCTGGATGAATGAGAGCCAACTTCCCTATGCCCACCTTAGTTTCTCTAGAGTTGGGAAGATTGTCAAGCTAAACATACTGAATTTATTTTCTTAGGCCAGGGGTGTCAAACTCAATTTCACTGAGGGCCGCATCAGTATTGCGGTTGCCCTCGGGGGGCCAGGTGGGTGTGGCCAGGGTGGGTGCGGCCTACTGGGTGGGTGTGGATGGAGTGGGTGTGGCCTACTGGGTGGGTGTGGCCAGCTCTACATCGTTTGCGTCAAGGGTGCCTGTGGGGGCCTGGGCAGGAGTGGGACAGATCTGAGGGTCTCTGGCAGAAGGGGATGGGATCGGGGCAAGCGCCAAGGCATGGTCCATTTCTTCATTCCTCACAAAGGGTGACACCTCCCCAGCATGCACCCAGGGGGCAGGGGCTGGTTCCTCGCTGTTTCCAGACAGCCTTGTGGAGCTAAGACTGAATGTGTTTCAGCATAGATGGCCACCACAAAATTGTGCATTGGCTCCTGGCCGGCTTGGGCCAGGGCCAAGGCAGCGGGGGCCGTTCCCTCACTGTTTCCAGGATGGCTTCGCGGGCCACATGAAACCACTTTGCGGGCCGCATCTGGCCCCGGGCCTTGGGTTTAACATGTCTGTCTTAGGCATACACGCTACTTATTTCCATTGATTGTTATACAAAGATTTTTCTAAATAAGTTTTCTAATAAAATTAAAAACATTTCCAACATAATACAGGAGATCCGTTTTAAATTAGTAGAACTGAACCTAGTCTCACCCTGCAATTTAAACATTGAAACAGCATCTTTAACTGTTTCCTGAAAGTCAGGTTAGATGAGCAGAAATAATGCACTAAGTTTAAATGGTATCAAAGCTTGATTTCCTTGAGTAGAAAAGTCTACATTTGATACCAGCTGGAAGTACACAGTGACATCGTGCAAAAAATATTGAAACATATCCAAAAGCTATAATCTGACTTTCAAGAACAATTTAGATATGTTACTGTGATTTTTTTTTTTTTACTTTGGATCTAACCCACATTGTCCTAAGGGATGGGCAGCAATGTTCTTAGCCCCAGAAACTAGAAACACAAATTATTGCCATTAAACTACCAATACTGTTTTCATGCTTAGATTTCATCTGAAGTGAAGTAAATGCTCTTCAACATCTTCATCAACGATCTGGACGAGGGGATAGATGGGGAACTCATCAAATTTGCAGATGACACCAAGCTGGCAGGAATAGCCAACACTCCAGAAGACAGGCTTAGGATACAGGAGGACCTGGACAGACTTGAACACTGGGCGCTATCTAACAAAATGAAATTCAATGGTGAAAAAAGTAAGGTTCTACA
>NW_015386948.1:542536-553546 GCF_001527695.2 Protobothrops mucrosquamatus
AGAAGAGGGAGTCAAGCTATTCTCCAAGGTGCCTAAAGGCAGGACGAGAAGCAACGGGTGGAAACTGATCAAGGAGAGAAGCAACTTAGAACTAAGGAGAAACTTCCTGACAGTTAGAACAATTAACCAGTGGAATAACCTGCCTCCAGAAGTGGTGAATGCTCCAACACTGGAAGTTTTTAAGAAGAGACTGGACAGCTGTTTGTCTGAAATGGTGTAGGGTTCCTGCCTGGGCAGGGGGTTGGACTCGATGACCTCCAAGGTCCCTTCCAACTTTATTATTATTATTATTATTATTAAATTACTCTAGGTTGCTCTGACTTCAGCTATGGGGAGTGACTTTGGAGGACCATAGAGACACAGATATACGTATTTCCCACAAAGAAAAGAATTGTACAGAAATACAAATCATCTTCCACCAAAACAAAAGGGGATGAAGCAAATTTAAAAAAAACCAACCCAGATTGTAAAGGCTGCTCTTCCAAAAGCACGCTAACAAACCTGCATTACTGTGACTGAAATTTGGCAGAAATCATTCCCTCAGAAAATGTAATTATATATGCAAATTTCATCCAATTCTGCTAAAAAAAAAAACCCAAGTTATTCACAGTTCCTTTAAAAGAAAGAGTGAAGACTAAAAGGCTACTTTTCCATAAAGTTATTCCATTTATTTGTTTGAAATGTTGAAACATTAACCACTTAAGATAATCATACTTGCAAATATCCCATTTTTATCAAAAGTGGAATAAGGGCTATACCTAGATATTCCTTTGCCATTGAGAAAGTCTTCCATTTCCTGAAGTGAGATTTTGAACTGAACTCAAGTCAGACATTCTCTGAAATCAACTGAGCCCAAATCAGGTTTTTTCTTAAAACAAGTGGGCTTCGAAATGAATGTTAACAGCTAAAATACATTTCTAGTTGAGAATAACCACAGAATTACTGAAAATGTGTGTCATCTTAATGGTAGAAGTGATAAATATAAATGTACATTTCTGCCTTTGTATCTTCCTCTTCGTACAGATTTTTTCTCTCTTAGACACTAAAAAAAAGTGAATTTTTGACCACTTTGGGGTTTCTTATATACTTTATTTCCTGACTGAAGGGAGTAGTTGAAATTTTTCATTAGCAGTCCACTGCATCCTAGACTATGTTGTATTTAACTTTCATTGGGTCAAGTTGGAAGAATAATTTGGGACTAAGGTAAAGTCATGCTTCCTGGGGATGGTAAGAATTAAACTACAGCACAACTGAAGGCTAAGAGCAGCCACTCTTAATGTAATTCAAAAATCAGAATAAATAATTAGACTTTATAGATAAGTATATTTTTCATGGCTAGGCCACCAGATCCAGACATCCACCTCATCCAATTCACCGTGGAGGCCATCCACCAGAGCAGATCTGAAAGCTTACCAGCGAAATATAAATACTGATCTACTGTTTTAGCCCACTGTACATTATTCAACATATGTGTGCTTCTGCTCTACCATTTCCTGAAGGGATAATGAAGACCTCCTGGATCCCACTCCCTCCCTCAACACACCCAGCAGAGGGAAAGAGAAAAGTAACTCACAACCCTAGACTTTGGGAATAGAAATAGCATGAGAAATGACAAATGAGGAAGCCAGGGGAAAAACAATTTTTGAGTTCCAAGTCTCATTGTCTTTTATACTTCAGAGCTTTAACAGAAATGGCAGCTATTTGTATTCCCCAATGCCTCTCAATTTAGTGTGATTGAAATGTCAAGGAAGAAGAAGATGGAAAGCGCACTTGGGGAGCATGCAAGTTTTTTCCCCCATTGTTCCCATCCAAAGTTGTAGAAAGATATTTCAAAACCTTCCCCTTGCAGAGCCAGCTCACCTTCCAGAATGATACCACTGCTTCTTATTTTCTGTCATAATAGCAGGTTTTTGTGCTGGTGGCTGCTATTTGTTTTTGACATCGACAACAGTGAATCACCACTGCGCCAGGTTATGAAAGGCTTCAGGCCCAATAGGAATCTCTCCAGTCTTCTGCTTTTTTTAATTGTCTTTCCTTTTCCTTATGCCTTTTGTCTTAACGAGCCAGGTTAAATATTCTGTAATCAGTGTAATAACACACCTGGGTTTGTTCTTGCGCTATCTGCCTTTTGTACTGCGACAGGACATTAATAGTAATTATTCTGCTTTGTAATTGGAGCTTTAAATACTAATTCAAACAGCCAGAGAAAAACCAATTAGTGCTAATTTATCTCTATGTGTTTTGGAGAGACTGTGTCTGTCATACTGTGAAGAAATAGGTTGGTAATTAGTACAGTTGAGTGGTAGATAAAAGTAATTATCAGATTCTTTCATGTTCTTGAGAGAGAGAGAAAGAGACAGAGGAAAAAGAGGGGTTGGATGACTCTTCCTTTCCAAGGAATTTTTGCACCTAGAAGGAACGCAGTGAGCGGTCACACAGCTAGAACCATGTCATTCATTTATTTATGTTTATTTATATCTCACCTTTCAGATTGTGGCTTTCAGCTCTCTCTCACACATACAGAATTACAATCCTGTTATCTAAACTAGGATTTGTGACTAAAGACTTCCTAGTAACAATAGCAGCGTAACAATTTATCAGCATGTCAACCACTTTTTGGTTTAACAAGTTCTTTGAGAGGCATAAAAAGAATTAAAATTGGAGAAATCTTAAAGAAAAATAGGGATGTTCTTACTAAAGTGAATGTTCTGACTAAAATGTGCATGCAATTTGTAGCCTTCTACACGATGCCCTGAGTGTAAGATGTAAGGAGCTCAAATGGTTTTTTTTTAAAAAAATGCAATATTTTTCCCCAAATATATTTCAGCATTTATCCTATTCATTTGTCAATGGGACGTTTTTGGAGTATTTATGTGAGTTTTCTCCCTTAAAGATTTTCTGTATTTCTACAAAAGGTTAGATTTATCCCATAATCTTGAATTCCTAGTAGTTGTTTCATATATATTCCAGCTTCAAGGGTGTGATATGTTTAGTAAATACATGGAGTGCATCATATAAAATAATAACATTGCTTAATTGAGGATGCTTCTTTCCATTATCATTGTCTTCTGATCTGTATGTTTGATTCTGTCTTCAGAGGTGTTTTCTATTGGTGGATGAGAAAAACTAATCTATTCGTCCATACATAGGTAGCAATCTTGAATATTCTGCTGAAGCATAGTTTAGGGAACACTTTATTCCAGATGATTAATTCTATGTATTATTTATTCCAAAGATTTTTAGCAATCTTTCCACAGTAGTCAAACCAGCACTTATGATGATGAAATAACATCCCACTGATATAGCAATATATTGGCCTTACTCTTATTGCTATCCTATCGATCTTGCTTTGCCTCCTATAACAACCTTATGAGACATGAAACAGATAACCACACTTTTGGTGCAGAATGAATGAAAGGATCATTAAATTGCAGATCCTCTTGATATCAAACAGAAACATTACACGGGATTTAGGAGGCCTTTGTAAAGACTATTTGTTTTTATGAAAAATACTTCCTTTCAGAACTTTGGGCAGGAAGCAGATGAACTTAATAAAAATCATGTAAGTGGCATATTGAAGCTCATAACTTTAGGAAGCACAGAAGGGCTTCCACTTTTCAAAATGCAAACATATCATTTAGATGCTGAACTTTTGTTGACCGTCAGTAGGTAATAAGCATCATTTGATTGGATTGTCAACCTACAGAACCCTGTGCAAAGAATATTCAGTATTCAAATAGAGGCAATTTTATTAATATTCACACCCAGAGTTGTCTGGATGGCAAGTATGAGACTCGGTGTCATTGGACTTAAAGGGAAGGCAACACATCTCCCTCTTCAACCTTTGCTCTTTTTGGTTGTCACAGATAAGTGCAGTTTTCTGTCTCATAATTATTATGATAGTTTGATACCATGTTGTCTTAATACTAGAAAATCGCAACCTCAAAGAGTACTTTTAGACCTTATTGCAACCCAAAGCATTTTTTTTGAACCAGGTTCATAAATATTAAGAGCTGATGGTAACTGAAAATGTCAGTAACTATGGCTAAATGGCTTGGGACATAAAGGTCTGGATAAGAGGTGATCTGAAGCTCATCTTGCTAGTAAGCCTGTGTTTATATCTGTGAGAGTCAGTTCTCCAGCACAGGAGATGGAGAATCCACCAATGGGTTTTCTCTGTCTGCCTCCACTTGAGACCAAGTTAGTCAAACTTGACACGCCCCCCTGTTGCTAGGAGATCCCAGTCTTGACTTGGTCTCAAGCTCTTGAAGATGTGTCATGTTTGGCTCTCAGATTTTAGATTATATTTAGCAAGTCAGAGATCCATTGGTGAATTCTCCTTGCCTTAGCCATTTCTCTTTAGCATACAGGTCAGTTATTCCTTCCTTGAGTTTCCCCAAACTGCTTTCTCAGGAGCGCTGGGATCAGTGCTGCCTCAAATCGGCCTGACTAGGTTCCTTTTCTGGATGATAGCTGTGATTCAATTTGCCAATTCATTTTGTTAGAAGCACATCAGCTTTTCTTTCAGAGTTTAGTTTTCCATACTTTCGAGTTTTTCACTAGACCTTTTTATTCAGTGTTCACACGTTAATATGGTGCAGTATCTTCAGTAGCTCTAACGCAATCAAGTGCCACACTAAAGCCAAACATTGTAATTGTGGGAGAGGTAGGAAGAGTTTGAAAGATAATGTGGCTTTACAAGAAGAGCAGATGCTGCAACTACAACTGCTAAAATGGGAGCTCACACTCTCTTTTCTGTGTTCCTTTAAAAAAAGGTTTTAAAATAAAAAGGTACACAGTTATTCACAACTATGAAGAAACATTTACTTCCCCAAAGTGGTACTTACAAAGAATTCCCATTGAAAAAAAGAAAATGGAAGATAGTCATGGATTTCCACCCAGTAAATATCTTCTCCCTGTCAAAGATGAAATTGGAAAAATTACGATTCAAAATTAGTTCTGCAGGTTTGAAGACACTACTACCAATTAAATATCAATTAGATATTTAAACTGATTAGACTGGAAACTGCACAGCTCAGTAATAGGTAGAAATAGCTCCCATTTTCTTTAATATTTTCCTTTAGGCTGACTTTCTTAACCTTTTCCGTGTCTGATGCTGGAAGTCTGTCCTTGTCATATGCCATTTCCCTGGCTTTCAAAAATTACACAGACATTTTCTCCTGAAATATTGAAATATTTTTTTATTTTATTTTGCAAATTATCGCATGCCTCCAGTTCTACTGAGTCTTTTAGATTTGTTCCTTAAACCTATTTTGTATGTTGATTGAATTTTGAATGTATAGAATACTATACATTCTATAGTATTCTATAGTATACAATACTATACTATAGAATACTATTTAAACATTAAGCATCTTAATTTAAAGTAGCATGTTTGATATATTATTTTATATCATATTGATAAGCAGAAAAGGATTGTTCATCAATCCAGCAGTTCCATTCAAAAAGATTTGGGAAGGTAAAAGAAATTACAAATCTGTTAAAATCCCACATTTATTTTCATTTATTAATCTCATTGACTGTTACTCCCATTAGTATATTTAACTATGTGCATGTTTCAGCAAACGCATAGTATTGTGATGTTTGAACTTTTAATATAAAAAATGTGATGAGATTAATAACTGGTAAACATGGTGATACATAGTTCTCCAGCACTTGGAGATGGAGAATCCACCAATGGTAGTAGACTGTATTCCTGCCCAATCAGATCAAGTCAGTCAAAGTTGCCACGCCCGTCCTGGGCCATAGATACCCAGTCTTTGACTTGATCTTGCCCAGGACAGACGTTGCAAGTTTGGCTCTAGGCAGGTAGATTCAGACATTGGTGGATTTTCTTTCTTTTTTTTTTTTTTGGCTCTATGCATTCCATAAACTCACAAATCAAATTTCAATAAAATGGCGGAAACACAGATGTTTTCGATTGTTTGCTGTTTCTTTTGATGCCTTTAAAATAGTAGAATTACACAACAGTTGCAGCAGTTAGCATCTGGCTCATGAATACTTTCATTCCTCAGCTGCAGTTGAAAAAATAAAAAAAAGAAGCAAAACATACTTTTTAAAAAAACTTTTGGAACAGCTGTATAGTTTAACCCAGAGATTCAGCAAAAGCCATGGGAAAGTACTGCTAGATGATTACAGCCTCTTTTTAATTTTAAAAAACAAATACAGTATCTAGCAGTTAATAAAATGTACTATTCCTAAAGGGAGCATACAGATTTGTATTTTGCTTAAACAGACGTTCTCCCCCCTCCCTTTTGCCCTTTTTATTCCTGCCAATTTAAATCAGACTTTTTTAAAAAAACAACACCAAGGACAATACGCAAATTCTAGTAAAAAAAAAAATCATTTGTTAGAAATCTGCCATTGGAAATGTTTGATGCAGAGTGATGCTGGGGGGCACAATATATCAAAGAAAATATAATACAGCCAGTTTAAAACTAATGATTGCCATATAATTAGATGTGAACCATTGTGCTATAAATGTGTATTCTTCAGCATGCTGTGATTTTACTGTAAGAGTGAGAGAAAGAAAGAAAAAAACATAGAACCCAGCAACATACTATAAAAAGAACTCTGTTGACTTTTCCGCTGTTTAGTATTCCTTGCCTGTTCTCTCCTGGGAGTATGTAATTAGTGCTTTATGAAGAGTGCATTTAAAGCAGTTTAATATTCACCTCATTCAGTCTGAAACAATGTGATCACTGCTTAGACAAATCAGTGCTCCTTACTGACATAATCTGTCAGTACATTACCTCTGAAAAGACCTTTCAAGAGGCTTGGATGTTAATGAGTTGTCTATCATGTATAAACAGAGCGGGTGAGCAGAAGGGGCTTCCGCAGGCCAAAGACACATAGGCCGATGCATTTCTCTACATGTTAGTTCCTTTATTTCTTAAAAGAATTAGGCGGGCTGTCGTGCATGGAAATCTGAATATAGACGTGGATGGGTGTTTGTGTGTGGACAAAATAAATGACCCTTTCTTTCTCTTTGCTCGCTTGCTTATTCCACTTTTCCTTCAGGAACTAAGGAGCCATATATAGCACTGCTCTTTCAGTTTTTCCCCATAACAATAACTCTGTGAGGTAGGTTGGGTTGAGAGACCATGCTTGTCCCCCAAATCGCCCTGAATTTCCATGGCTGAGGTAGATATAAGAGGGAGGGGGGGTAAAGCATAATGAGTCTTGCAAGACTGATGCCAGCCCTTTGAGGTAGACCAGATCAGGAAAAGAACTGAACTATACTTCATTGAAACAAGCTGTAATAAAAGGTTCTTGTGCGCCTGACTAGGCTTTACCTCCCCACCATCTTATATCTCAGTAAATCTTCCGAATACTATGATGTTCCTCAGGACCTAAGGAATCTTTCTGCCCTCTTTGCTGATATAATGATTCTTGCCTATTTCCCTCAAGGTCACCTACTTGATTCTCTATAGTAATAAACAATAAAAACACAATACAGTACAAAACCAGATGGGATCCAGTTACTACATTAAAAAATAGACAAAATCATATCCAACGAGGAGTTCCATCCACTTAACAACTAGATCCTCAAAAGCCTTACAGAGGCAGGAACTCTCATTCAAGAGGGGGCACGTGTTCTGAATCCCAATAAATGGTACTGATTAATCAAAGAACCAGTGAGTGCCAACTTTGCTGGCATTTAGTGATCAGGCAGAAATCATGGGAGATCACCTCCAGTTACCTGGCCCTGTTCTAATTGTAGCTTTCCATTTATTGTAATATTTCCATATGAACGCAAGAGATCCTACCACTTTGAGAAAGAGGAGACCATTGACAACTGTTTTGTCATTCCTTTCTGCACACCATTTCCACTTTGGTTGTTATTCATTCATCTTTGTCCAAATGATCATTAAACATCATTACAGCCTAACCTGGCATGTCTATAAATTAGTATGTATAAATTTTATTCATATAAAACATGCTCGTATAATTGCCGTAGTAGCTTTACTTTTCCTGTTCAAGAAGAGAGGAGAAAAAGATATATTTCGGATCAAATTCAGTATCTCTTCAGTAATTTTCAAGAGGGATAGATTGTAAGAAGCTTATTTTTCTAGTCCTGATTCTGTTCCTAGAACCACAGAGAAAAATCAGTCGTACTTTCCCTATATCAGGCATAACCATAGATCTAGGCAATAGGGAGATATACTTGACTGCCCATATGGTAAGCAAGAGGTGACAAAGCGAATTCTACAGAAGTATATTTGCCAATAGTCTTTGCACAAGGCTATGTTCTACCAGATAGAGCCATTAGCCTTTTTTATTGTATGATGATGCTGGTGTTTTCTCTGAATACTATCAAGAACATGTTAATATTAAACTGTTTTAAGCCAATGCAAGCTTTAATCAATAGCTTAATCTAACTTTGAGCTAATTAATTGCAAGTTGGGTGGCAATACAATACAAATCAAAATAATAAGTTCATTTGATAAGTGTAAAAAAAAAGTCTGAGTGTTAAAGACACTATTAAGTTGTTATTCTATATTTTATCGACTGAAAGTCAAATGGTTGATCAACTACAAACAGTTTTAACTGATTGGAAGCTGTTACTCAATGGTTGCATTCATGTGGCTTAGTAAATACCAATGAGATTTGTTTGTTTGGCTTAGCATAATATGTGAACTTAGCATATGCAAGTGAATTAATATAGCTATTCTGATAATGTTCCACATGGTCTGGCTGATGTTTCTGTTTGATCAGAGCATCAGGTCAGTTTGATCCCAACAGCAATGTGTGAGTGTGAAAATTCCTTGGCAGAACCAGCACAATCTCATTTGACTGGAATCTAATTGTATGGATATATACTGCCATGGCAGTTTGTTGTTGCCATATACAAAGTAAAAATACTGTAAGTTCATGCCAAGTGCAGCGCCCTTCTGAAATTTGGATGCGAATCTGGAAAATAAAACAACTTGACTATCTAGCCTTACCCATGAAAAACAAATATAGTATGGAATGCTCAATACATTTCAAGTTAGATATGGATTCTGCTGCATAAAAAAAAACACCCATTCAGTTCAATGAAAGTAGGGCTGCCCATTCAGGCTTCTTCCTTTCTGTGAAAGAAGTACACTAGTGGCATTTTGCAGGCAATAAGATCAGAATCCATGTCTACTCTGGTCAGATAGAAAACCTCCAGATTTCTATAGAGCATTCGTTTTCAATAGCCAAAGTTAGATGCTGAAGTTCCTTGAGCTTCCAATTCTGTAATAAATTTTCACAGACTTTTCACACTTACATACTGCATTTGACATCAAACTTCAATACATTACTCAGAATAACACACACACACACACACACACACACACACACACACACACACACACACACACACACACACGGAGTAAACTGGTGGCCAGGTTCCTTCTTTATGTTTCTGTGGCATACTAAAATACTGTACTGTCAGTCTAATAGATAAATTCAAGTAGACTTTGTATATTCAAAGGTGTGAACCTTCAGAAAGAGAGATCATGACATCATTTCAATTGGTCCAATTTTTCATTCAGACTCCTCTGCCATTCCCTTCATCTGAATTTGGAAATAAAATGGTTAAGGGAAGTTAATTTCTCTCCACAAAGACAGAAAAATACTTATTCAATATGGTCAGTAGAGGGCAGGCTGGTTTGGCTCTGATATTTTCCCTAGTTTGAGCTGTCTCAACAGAGGAATGATTGATGATTGGTGATGCTATGACTTAACCCATTGCAGTGAAGAAGTCATAGGAATCTAGCTGTTTCTGTGCCATCTTGTGAGATGGAAGAATGGGTTGCATA
Source organism: Protobothrops mucrosquamatus (assembly GCF_001527695.2). Classification (NCBI taxonomy): domain Eukaryota; kingdom Metazoa; phylum Chordata; class Lepidosauria; order Squamata; family Viperidae; genus Protobothrops; species Protobothrops mucrosquamatus. Next base: position 552,349 of record NW_015386948.1, read on the forward strand.
TTTCAAAATACTTTCAGTTTACTCTCTTTGTAAATGGCGGTTTTCAAGTGGATGTTTTCCATAAACGGATGGAATGGATACCGGTCCTAACATTCCAGATACTTTCATTACCATACTTTCGGTCCCCCCCCTTTTTTTTTTGGCCTCATGCTACAATAGCTAGCCCACTAAAACTGTTTCCTTTTCATGCTGTTCTGTAGAGTTATACAAAGGCACAACATTTTTAAGTAAAATATCATACATAATAGAGAAAACTGCGTCCAGTACAAAGATGAAAAGCTCTTGGGATTTCCAGCCTGATTACAATTTGAAATGTACAAGTTTCTGTACACTTGTTTGACGTTTCACTCAAAATCAAAGACAAAAAAATGGAGGATGGGTAGAGGAAGGAAATACTTCAAAATAACTATCTGAACAACCATCTAATGGTGTGGGAGGAACAGCAAAGCCCCTGGTCTGCCTCCCTTGAAATATGGAGAGAGAAACCCATCAGTAGTAACACCCCTATTGATTTTTTAAACAGCTGTTACAAAAACATTTGTGCAGATCTTTAGCAGAGTCATAATGATAATATTTATTATTGAAATTGGTTACATCTCTTATGAACCGGTTTTTAATGGAACAATTAATTTATGTAATCTTTTGTGCTTATAGTTGATTACTTTTATTTTAATTGTAAGAAATCTTGGCAGGACTAAAACAGACCAAAGATTGAGATTTTATAATAATAAAAAAATACTATAAAACAGCATGTTTCAGGTGAAAGTTTCATTCAGAGACAATTGAGGTTCTACAGTTTTGCCACAGGAATATGCTGCTCTTTTGCTGTCTACTGGTGTAAGTCTGATAAGTACTCCAATTTATCTTGTGACATAATTTATCATCTGATTTGGATAAAAATTCTCATACTCTGAATTCTTTTGTTTATTATTTTGTATTGGGGTTCCTTGAATTCATTTTTTTTTCATGCTGTATACATAATCTATATACATATATATATATTTATTTATTTATTTATTATTTTAATTTGTATACCGCCCTTCTCCCATAGGACTCAGGGCGGTTCACAGCATATTAAAAACAAATAATAAACACAAAATACAAAAAATTACAAAATACAAAAATACAGAAAATAAACCCCGATAAAAGCCGAATTAAAACCAAATATTACAAGCTGTGTTTCCAATTAAAATACTTT
>NW_015386948.1:554747-563124 GCF_001527695.2 Protobothrops mucrosquamatus
GAAGAGGGCGGCCGGGCGATTATCTGATGACGCGATGAGCGAGGAATAGTAGTTAGCCCTAGCCACCCTCATCGCCACTAGGTAGGATCTAACATGTATCCTAACCCGTGTTCGGTCGGGTTCGGTTCGGCTGGCCCTCCAACATCTCTCTAGGCATCTTTTCCGACGTTTCATCTCTCTCAGCTCCCCGGTAAACCAGTATTGCATACTGGTCCTATTATTTACAGAGGAAAAATAGCATGAAGTGATTTTTAATAGTGCAAGGATCAGATAAAGGATGAGAACTTATTTTATTAGGAAAATCAGGTTCTGATGAAACATATCCAAGCTTGTGGTTTTCTAAGCCTATAGCACTAACAGGTAAATCTTTAATTCCCAGATAATGTAGAATTAGCTTGCAACTGAAATCCTTACTCCAGTGGAACATATCCCAGTGCTTTGCATCTTTTGTAACCCTCCTTGACAAATAAAAGGCTCTTTCTTTGAAAGACAGGCTTTGGCTTAGCTTATGTATTCTTTGGGTGTGGATATATAAGAACATGGATATTTCTTCTAGAGACACCAGACAAAAAATATCTCTATCAATACAATAATTCTGTAACATGGGCATTATTTACACTGCAAAGACAACATGCTCCTCTTAAAAATGTTTATGGTCAATATAGCAAAAAAGGAAATGTGCAAATAACATTTGTTGAAAAAATTATGAAGATTGGATTAAATAAGACTTAGACAACAGATCCAACAAAAACAAATCCAGCTTGCAGTTGGCAAGTTGATGTGAATGAAGTTGCTCCATGACTGTCAAAAAAAAACCAACCTCAGAAATAGGAATGTTGGAGAAATGCAGAGGAAATATAAAGTTCATAATAAAAAATATCTTCTAAGCATATGAGAGAGAGAAAAGTAAATACTGAAAAGAGAAAAAACAGGTTAGAGATAGCATCAGCATAAACATCTTTACTTTAGAAACCATTTGAGAATACGATGGATTTGCATAATACTGTGCTATACTTTAATGCAAGTAGTTAATGCATACTCCACCCAGTATCTAAAAATTACTCAGGATACAATCATGAAATGTTTTCACAAAAGAATATTGCACTTCTGATTGCCTGTACAATATTCTGCAAAACAGAGAGCCTGCCCCAAAGGTCACTTAACCTTTTGGTTGTTTCAGTGTTCTTAGTGGTTTAAAAAGGGAATAAATAATAGACATGCTAGCTTCACATGAATGTTTAGGTTTAACTGTGGCTTTCAAAATACACTGAGTTCCTCGGATTAATGGCAGTTTAAGTAGAAGTTTGAAACATATATTGTGAAAGAGTTTGTCTTAGAGAATTGTTTGTTTGTTCACAGGAATCGTTCTTCCTCTGTGCAAACAGCAAAACAATGGTTGAATCTGCCAGGACCAGAAGACACAATAAGCCTGCATTTATACATTGCTTGCTTGTTTTTTGTTTGTTAATAGGCCTTGTACTCACTTGCCGTTTACAAAAACGCTATCAGGCCCTAACTATGCCAGTCTTCTATTTTCATCCCAAATGAAGGTCTTTCCTAAATAATAATTTAAATAATTATATGTTGCCACGCCACCTATAGAGGGGCTGTCCACCTTAATCTTACACTGTCCCACCACAGTTTTGTGGCTTGTGAAATCTATAATACTTTGCCAGCCATTACTTTAGAAATGAGATCAGATGACCTATTGCAGATGTGACCCTAGAGCCGTGCTTCGACTGTCTTAGTAGGTATGAACATATTTCCGCTCTAGTCACTGATCAAGCGTCACCTTAGCCATTTCTGTCCCAGCCTTTGCTCCTCAAATAGGGCTATGTTTCCAGAGTTCATTTCATATACAAATGCTCATATGTCATATCCATTATCCATTTAGTCACTTTTCCTTCTCTGCTTTTAAATGAGATTCTCTCCAGACTTCTAACCAGATTAATAGAAGTGGTGAATGCTCCAACACTGGAAGTTTTTAAGAAGAGACTGGACAGCCGTTTGTCTGAAATGGTGTAGGGTTCCTGCCTGGGCAGGGGGTTGGACTCGATGACCTCCAAGGTCCCTTCCAACTTTTTTTTATATTATTATTATTATTATTATTATTATTATTATTATTATTATTATTATTATTATTATTATTATTATTATTATTATTATTATTATTATTATTATTATTATGCAATCAATACTAGGGCATTTCTAACTCTTTTAAGCAACTTTTTGTTCAGAAGAAGTTTTTTTCAAGATTCACACCAGAAATACCTATAGAAAAGCTACCAAGAACCACCTACTGTCATTAAAACGAGGATCCAGATTGTTGGGGGCAATATACGGACTCTGTAAACCGCTTGGAGTGTGCTGTAAAGCACTTGTGAAGCGGTATATAAGTCTAAGTCCTGTTGTTATTTCCTTTGCCTTATATGACTTAAGGAAGACACATTAATGATAATGTTTGTTTATTTAGATCTATAAGTTGCCAACTCAAGAGACTAAGCAGTGATTCATGCTCCTACTATCAAAAGTTTACCAAATTCATTCAGTGATGAGTTAATAATTTATTCTGATTTCAAAATATAATTATTAATAAGGTGAAAATAAAACATTATAAGTTTCTTCTTATTTCACAATGGTCTACTCTACCTTACTGGTTCCTGTATTTTAAAATGAGTAGCACAATGTTTGATGAACTTCAGAAATATGGGGGAATCCTGAGAGACATGGCTGATCTTATAACATATAACATGGAATATTTTGATGTATTCAGTGAATATATTCACATCCACCTTTTAGTGAGTGACTATTTATCTATACATCTGTTTCCATATTAAAGCCTTTTTGTCTTAAGTATATTTCAGAGAACAGGGGTTTTTTTCATTATTTTTTTGATCTTAGGCTATCATCTCAAACATTCTGTAAAGCTAACTAATATTCTCTGTGCCAGATTATTCATCCTTGCCATATCAAGGCATGAAATTTGGAGAGATTTGTGCAGTATGTTTTTGGTTAAAATAATGATAATTCAGAAGCACTACAGTAAAATGTGATATTTTACACAATTATATGTCAAACTGAATTTAGCGCTTTCTACAGGCATAAAATCACAAACAATTATGTCTGAATTTTCCCTGTGGCAGATTGTCTCACATCAAACATCTATTGAGTAGAGATGCCATTCCATGCCTTTAAACTTTGGGAAAGGAAAATCTGTATCTTCAAAAACCTTTTGCTCCAATTTACCTTGCTTAATGTCTAACAATCTCATCTGTGAATTATTTCAGCACTTTAAGAAAAGTTGCAATTTTGCCTTTTCATTTTTGAGCACCAAACAAGCTAGTGGGACACGATTCATCATTTTAGTAAAGGTTGTGGAAAATCCAAATCCAAAAATAAAAAAAGCAAAACATCTGATGTTGGGTAAACTAGGGTCAAAATCTTTATCTTTTAACATAAATCTGCAATTACAATGTTATTATAAAATCTATCCCTATTTAACAGCAACCTTGCATTCACTGTGGGATGAAGTTCTTGATATTGTTGTTAACAATTTGTACAGAGGGAAATAATTAGTCAATATAATTTAAAAGTTATTTTCCCTAATAATAATAATAATGATAAAGTTGGAAGGGACCTTGGAGGTCATCTAGTCCAACCCTCTGCTCAGGCAGAAAACCCTACACCATTACAGACAAATGGCTGTCCAGTCTCTTCTTAAAAACTTCCAGTGTTGAAGCATTCACTGCTTCTGGAGGCAGGTTGTTCCACTGGTTAATTGTTCTCACTGTCAGGAAGTTTCTCCTTAGTTCTAGGTTGCTTCTCTCCTTGATTAGTTTCCATCCGTTGCTCCTTGTCCTGCCTTCAGGCGCTTTGGAAAATAGCTTGACTCCCTCTTCTTTGTGGCAGCCCCTGAGATACTGGAACACGGCTATCGTGTCCCCCCTCATCCTTCTCTTCGTTAAATTAGACATACCCAATTCCAGCAACCGTTCCTTATATGTTTTAGCCTCCAGTCCCCTAGTCACTGATATTTTTGACTTTCTGGATTTTGTTTTTATTCCTAGCATTATTATAGATTTAGTAGTCAGTGCCATATTGGGAGTGCATACATACCTTCATACACATGTATCTGAGCCAAGATGCACATTTTTACACAAGTAATAGATGAACAAATAAAAACTTTTCTCAAGTGATGTTAACTATAGTATATGCCTCACAAGTGGAAATTTTTGTCATGTTTCATTACGTTATGACTTTACATAAGTTAAGGACTCCCCCCACAATCTCTGATGTTGCAGAGATTGTTGGAAGAGAAAGATACAGCTTCCTGGGGTGCAGTCTCAGGAATAAGTATTCTTTGCAAGCTGGAGAGGAAAACAGTATCATTATACGAACAGGAAATGGATTCCCAAAGGAACCTTTGCAGCCTAGATAGGTTCAGTCAAAAAAGACACATGTGTTTAGATTTTTGTTTCTTTTTTTAAAAAGTTAGCATTAGATCCTATAATCCGTACAAGTGTGAGTCTTCAGTTGTATCTCTTGTGAGCTGCCTCAGAACCACAGGAAGTGAGTGCTTTCTGCCAAATTTTCTGCCTGCTGAGAAAGCCCTGAATCCTATGGGAAGCATGTTCCGGTTGTCTTTTAAGGAGAACCAGGAAGTATAGGATGTTGAGTAATCTTGGCAAGACCAGCTGTTCAGCCCTGCCAGCATTACAGTAAAATAAAGCCACAATAAATAAATAAAAAAGTTTTCAGCATTAACCTCTTTGCTGCATAAAGAGCTCTAGAAGATCACGTTAAGAGAGATGAAAATGACAAAGTGTACACACTAATTTTAGTTTTGGGTAGGTATTGTGTAGGAATTCTGTTACTAAGCTATTCTGGGTTGGTTCCATTAATTTATGTACTGTACACGATCAGACCTAATCTTGTAGTTGAATCCTCAAAGTAAGGTTTAAGCAGTTCCTGAAGTAACCCCACCCCACCCCCCGCGGGGATCCTTACATTCTCTACAGGGAGAAGATGAAGTTAGGCTGTATAACATGAAGGTGTGAATAGCTTGGAAAAAATAAAGTGGATCACCTGAACTGACCTCAGAGAAACCAAAACTACCACCGGTTGAAAAGTTCAGTTTTTCACAAACGTTCCCATCAGTAAAATAATGGAGCGGATGGGAATAAGGTTATGTTACTCAAATTACAGCCTTTTCCTGTTTAGCTTATAACGTCCCAACGGCAGTTCAATTTTTTATTTCGTAGTCTGCCAAAACAGCCTTTCCCAATCAGAAAGCAATTTCTCCAAGGAGCCCACTAGAACGTCAGTATATAAAACTTAAAAATTCTATTTGATTTCTTAAAAAGAGAATCAGGAGTGGCCAATCTTGCTTAAAAGATAGGTCCCTGAATTATAGCCAACAGGAAGCTGATTCTACTGACCAACTAGGGGAGGGCAGGCTACGCATGTGTAGGCTAAGGCCTATAATGTGCAAGTTTCCAATTCTAAAATCTGAACCCAGTTGTTGTAGGGTAGTTAGTTCAAATTCCTATGAACCATTGTTTGAAAGATATATCACACGAAGAACATGCCCCATTTTACAGTTTCCATCTCTTCTTTCATGTCTTCCCCAGCATTTTTAAGGACTGTTTCTCAACACTCTTTGCAAAATAAGTGGAATATTTATTTTCATAGCTCTGTTCCAGGAGGAACACGCCTATGTCTCTGTCTCTCTATTTTTTTAGTTTATGTATTATGGTCATTGACCAGCGCAATGTAAATTATATGACAAAAAATATAAAATGCTAGACAAATTGAATACTTAATAAAAATATAAAATTCACAGATAAACAGAATAAAAGATATTGGTACAGTCCTTAGGGCAGGGATGTCAAACTGCCGGCCCATGGGCCGGTTGCATCATGCGGAGGCCACGCCCACCCCAGCTCCGGCAATGAGAAAAAAGTCGTGATACCTAACAACACGTCACATGATGCGGCAAGTTTGACACCTCTGCCTTAGGATATTAAAAATAATAATATAAAAATGAACTAAGATATTGATAGACTATTAATTGAAATTAAATTTATTAAATGTTCAACATTAAATTAAGGGTCTACTTAAATACTAATAGGTTTTAAAAGTTTGCAAATCTCAGCATCAATAAAACTTTTAAAAAATGTAATAAATTTAAAAAGGTTGACCTCAACAGTGTTTTATCAATGCTATTTCTCAGACTTAAAATGCTATCAATTTATCTCCTAATACCACTTATTTAATTATTATATTTAATTATTAAATCAAAGAACTTAAATATTTTTGTCCGTGGCCTGACCTAATAATTAGCTGTTATTTAATTGCCATGATGCCAAACCTAGTAAAGGCGATAAATCAGTCTCTTGTCTGATAAAATACATCATTGAAAAAAACTTTCATTTTGACCTATAAAGCATGTCAGTAAAGAAGGAATAACTATTTGGTTCCTATCTAAAGTGTGTTATATTCTGAAGTTTGCTGTCTAAGACTTCTTGTCTAACTCTTCTTTTCAATAGAAATGAGTGAGTTTTCTCCAAATTGCTTGTTGCCATTAGAACTAATATTGGAATCAGTGCTGATTGGAAAGACAATGGTATGAAGTCACCTCACTTTTCCGTTGTACTGCTCCCATTCCCATTAAATATGCATCTTGGTCCTTGGAAAAAGATCCCTCAAAATTTAGTTTGTATGGTCTCAAGTGGTTTATAATGAAAAATGGTCCCAACTGGGCACTATAAGCATAGGGTTTGATATGAAGAGTTTTGGAGTATACAATCCCTGCACTTTGCCTAAGTAAATTTCATCATGGTTGCTAAATTTCTTTGTGTTGATGAAGCAACATGATCAATATGCATTTCCCAGCCACCTATCTCTGTATCTATCCTTTCCCTTTCAGTTGGGGAAGAGGACTCCCTCCTCTATCTGGAGTTTAGGTGAAAGTAACAGTAGTAGGAAGCCTTTGTAGAAGACAGCACCCAACTGCAATCAATCAATCAGTCAATAAATCAATCAATCAATCTTTATTTGGTCAAAAAACAGCAGATCAAACATAAAAATCACAATTAATTAGGATAAAAAAGGACAAAATATAATTGTTCTAACATACCTAAAAAGGATTAGAAGAAATACTACAGCATTCCGCTTGCAGCTCTAAATCAATGGCCCACTGTTTGAATTCAGCCAGTGTGCGTTCATGGCCTATCAAAATGATGGCTGTCAATGAAAAGCCATAAAGTTGCAATTTGGCATGTATTACCTGGCACCAGGAATGCTGAAAGCTGTCGATCATAATTAAAGGAGCCAAGCCAGCTTGGAAAAAAAAAAAAAGAACATATAGGAGAAGGTGAAAATCCACGGAGAAGTTTCTATTTTAAGTAGGCCAGCTTAACGGTGTAGGACCATGTTCGAAACACAATGAAGTGCTTGAAAATTTTTCTCAAAACTTTGGACTGAACTTTTTCCAAAGGAAGGATTGAGCCCTAAGGACCCAAATGAGCTCCAAAAATAAGCTGTACCCTAACCACTTGTGATATATTACAGTTTAATAGGACTATGAAATCACTAAGGTAATCAAGCCAATGTTTTGCCATACAACAATGGCAAAAAAAAATTTTTTTTTTTATTTTGCAATGAGAAAGCTCTGTAGTTGAGGGTGAAGGTTCATTCTCCAAGCTTGTGGGTTGGTTTCTGAACGTTTCATTACCAGGCTAGGTAACATCTTCAGCGGAGTTTAGGGGGTTGTCTGTGTCGATGCTCTTTTATTTACAGTATTGCAAAGCTCTGCAGTTCTTGTGAGTGGTCTATGTCCCCATTCAAGGAAATTATTCCCTCCTCCCATCTGGTCTTGGAGCTTCAGCTCCTCTAGTTAGCAGGTCTCTTTAAGAGAAATGTTGACTTTGACTTAGCTGAGTGAATGTGATAGGAGTTCTGCTTTTCTCTGCATTTCTGCAGAGCATTAAATGAGTCAGACGGCTTGAATGTGTTGTTATTATTTCCTTTCCATCATTTGTGTGGAATGGGAATGGTGGTGTGATGAGTCATTTTTTATTATTCTAATGAAGACTAGAAATGGCACTATGAAAATATCCTTACAGTTAGATCCAGTTCTTAAAACTAAACACAATAGTTCTCTTTAAAATATAGGAGCTCCTCTCTTCTTCTTCTTCTTCTTCTTCTTCTTCTTCTTCTTCTTCTTCTTCTTCTTCTTCTTCTTCTTCTTCTTCTTCTTCTTCTTCTTCTTCTTCTTCTTCTTCTTCTTCTTCTTCTTCTTCTTCTTCTTCTTCTTCTTCTTCTTCTTCTTCTTCTTCTTCTTCTTCTTCTTCTTCTTCTTCTTCTTCTTCTTCTT
>NW_015386948.1:563224-655120 GCF_001527695.2 Protobothrops mucrosquamatus
GCTTCTGCTTCTGCTTCTGCTTCTACTTCTGCTTCTTCTGCTTCTTCTGCTTCTTCTGCTTCTGCTTAGGCCTGTAGTGATGGTCAAAGGTGTGAAAAAACTGTTACAAAATTGACACAATATCATGCTAACTTCATAACTCGCATTGAGATTTTAATATACTAGGAACAACAGCTTAGTCAATGTTCAGATTGTGTTTCCAAGGGACCAAACAAATGATCCAACATGTTCTGAAAAGTAAAAATGAGGAGGGTTAACGTAAAGCCTTAGCAATTTACTTCATTTCCTTCCGAGCGGAGGCTTGGGATATTTTGCTACTCTAGGATTGGTAATAGCTTGAGTGGGACATTGATTGAACAACACCTTTTTTTCAGGTTTCTGCTAGTTATCTAGAGAAAGAGCATTGAAGAGCTCCTTGAGTTTGCATTTGGTGAATGAGGCCTCGTCATAGTTAGCATTTAAAAAACAAAATTGAAGCAATGACAGCTTTCTTCAAGCTAATGATGTCCAGATGTATAGGACTGCAACTCTTATTTGGTTAGCATGGCACAAAAACCATCATGCTTGGGAATAAGCCTATTTGAAGGGCTCCAAGAGAATATACAGTACTATGTGTTTTTTTTCTTGTATTTCCAAAAGAATTTTGATAGGCGGCAGACTTCTAACTTCTCTTTGCTATATAATGTCTTCATTCAAGATAGCTGAGACAAGGATCCAGGAGAGGATCATTTCAGCCTCTGTGTATATTTTCTGTTTTTCCCACCATTCTGTCTCTGATTCATCTGCAGAAAACAACTTGAGATTGGGGAAACCTTGGCATTTCTGCTTCTTAATTCCCAGCCATTTATCCTCTCATTAGAAAATGTATATACAATAATAATAATTATCCCAGCTCAGGGCACTACACCCATTTCATATTTTACAAATATGGATTCAGACAAGCTTTACGGGATCTTTACTCTTGGTTTACACCTTCCTTATCAAAAAGAGTTCAAAGGCAAAGCATATTGAATCCCACATGAAAAAAAACCTTTTCCTTAGGATTTCATCATTTAGTGGAGAATCTGGAGACCAGAAGGTCACAATTTCATAATAAACAAGGGTTTGTAATCTCATCCCAAATTGCATCATGTAACGTTACTGTGTTACAGTCAGCATTTCTGCACACAATTTAACCTTAATTATTAAATAGTTATTCTCATTTTACGGAAGGAAAGAGGAAAAATCTACAGTTTTTTTTCTGCATGCGATGGTAGTCAATATGAGCTCAGAAAGTGTGTTTTAACATTTACAGCCATTTCTCATTTTTGTATGCATGCTTTAAAATGTTTTAACATTGAAAGATGAATGTGACACTTCACATTTGGATCTGAAGTGCATGTAGTATGCTAAACCGAATGTTTGAGATGTTTTTAAGTTACAATATTAAATAATGCTTCCAGAAGCTGAAAGTGTCAGAAGCACCTTGAACAAAGGCTTCTTGAATATCTATAAGAAACCACAAATATACCAAGAAGACTAGCTTGCTAAAAACTGCCTGTAGCTTAGCACGGTCATTTATATAAACCCTCTCTCTGCAAAGCTTTGCAAATATTCCCACGGCTTGAAAGTATAATATGGAAATGGCCTCCAGAGGATAATACTGGAATAAATGAGATGAAGCAATCTCATAAATACACTCAGGCAGTTTTTGTATGTTACATATTTGCCTTAAGTGCTACATTCATTATATACATTTAGCTGCAGTCCTTGATTTTTTCTAATGGTTTTAAAATCATGATGGCCATTTAAAACATATGCTCAACGTATTATGAACATTCTGGGACTCTTTTGTAATTAATTTTTGAATTAAGTTTATTAATTGCTTCTCCTATATTTCATGCAATGTGTTCAGAAAAGCATATGAGGTTCCTCTCCACCTCTCGTCCTCCATGCTTAGGTGAGAGGCACCCTTAAAGGAATTCTGTGTCCTTTGTAAATCCCAATCAAAGTGGTTGACAATGATAAAAGAAACATAGAAATAAATATATTAAAAATACTAATTAATAACAGACACCGACTAAGCAGAAAACTCTTATCAGATATCTTTTCTCCGTCTGTTCAGTTGTGCCCAGTTCTCTGAGTCTGTCTAGACAGGTCCCTGCAAAGTTCTTGGCAAGGTTTTTCAGAAGTGGTTTGCCATTGCCTCCTTTCTAGGGCTGAGAGAAAGGAACTAGCCCAAGGTCAGTTTTGTATTTAAGCAATAGCAGTAGCACTTAGACTTATGCACCGTTTCACAGTGCTTCACAGCCCTCTCCAAGCGGTTTACAGAGTCAGCCTGTTGCCCCCAACAATCTGAGTCTTCATTTTACTGACCTCGGAAAGATGGAAGGCTGAGTCAACCTTGAGCCCCTGAGACTCGAACTGCTGACAGTCAACAGTCAGCAGAATTAGCCTGCAATTCTGCATTCTAACCAGTACGCTACCACTGCTCTTAAGGCGAGACTAGAACTCACAATCTCTTGGTTTCTAGCCTGATGCCTTAATCACTATATTAAAAAAAATTGCCTGCTCACTCCAAGTGATGAGTTCATTTTTCCACATCTGCCATCCATGCATTAGCCATGTCCAAACCTGCTTAACTTCTGGGTCCAAACTCAGCCAGCTGGTGCCAACGTCTGAGATTATGATATGTGTGTGGTATGTAGTTAGCCAAGTCTTATTTTAGTTTCTTCAAAAATACAGACCACATATGTTCTAACACTCTGAAAACTATTTTGGCTCTGAGTTGTGTAGCCTGAAAGATATTCACAACAAACTGAGCTCAAGTAATAGTGAGCCGTATACATTTCAGCATATACAAGAGAAAGAAGCAAGGTGTCTCCTAGTTCTTACCAAACTATATTTCCTAGCATGAAAATAAAAGTCCAACTACATTTAGAGGGCTGCAGATTGCTCAATCCTGATTTACAAGTATGGCAGTTCACATGATCCCTTTTTCTCAAAGGGGAAAATATATAAGTATGGAGATAAACGTCATGACCGAGTTAGGATTCTATATTTTCAACGACTACACTGTACAATACATAAAATACTTCAAGGAAATTATTTTAGGTTGTTTATAGATCGTCCACCAACAATATTACCAGAGTAGCAAAGTTATATATTTAAATAATAAGTCGTTAATGTATCACAATAAAAAAGATATTTTGAGCAATACAATAATGATGATGATGATGATGATGTTTTAGAAGGAATTCCAGAAAGAGAATACAAGAATAGAAACATCATCTTCAACAATTAATCCCATTACTGGTGGCGTTGGGACTCAAAGAAAGGACTTGGACATTGATCTTAATGTTCAGGCAGATTCATATAGACACCATTTTATAAAAACTGGCCATCTGAATTAGCCCTAGAGTTTCTTTCTTTCACACTTAAAGGCTTGCAATGCAGTTGTCATGGTTCCGACAGATGAAACTCTTCAAAAGAACTTCTTAGGCATTGCTTACCTTAAAGAATCTTTTATTCGAGAAACAAAGTATTGGCACTACACAGTCGAAACCGAAAACTAAATTCCCCTCCCCTGGATACAAAGTAACAAAGCATAATTCCATCCTCCAATTAACAGTCATAAATCACATTCCCCAATTAGCTTGAAGTGTAGGCTTTCTCCCCAGCTCTCCAGCCCTCCAAAACACTATCAGCTCTGAGCCCAATGTCCTTGGATTCCCACGGTTGAGTTATTATTGTTATGACTAGCTGGACTCTCATCCACATTCCCCCTCCCAGCATCAACTAACTCTAAAAGCAAAAGAGTAAAATGGCTGCATTTTCATCTGTTGTCAAAGCAAGAACATCCGATGTTAGCAGCGTTGACATCAGTTTGTCCTGCAAGATTGAAAAAGACAGTTAGGATATGTACCTATGCACAGTAAGGATACAGTATTCCCTATTAAAATGTTCAACAGTGGCTGCATATGCTACTATTTGATTATTTGATTTATTTACAAATTACCTGAATTGATATCATTTATCTCATAACATTTTATTGTTCCAACATTACATAAGGGATTAATGAATAAGTGAATTCTTTTCTCATATTCTTTCCTTTCCTTTCCTTTGCACAGAAAAGATTTTTAATTCATTCATTTATAAAATCTTCTGAATTAATCCAGAATGGATGTATGTTTCATATCACAACAATTCTCATTGACCAGGTACATGTGGAATAATTGATTATGGAAAGTATGTACAAACCTTTGTAGAAATAATAGGAGAGGGAGAGCACAAATAAAACGTACAGAGATTGCCTGTAATTTTATAGATGTTATGAAAAGGACTGAGAGGAGATGGAGGTGAAGAGGGAGAAGAGGAAGAGGGAGGAGGAGGAGGAGGAGGAGGAGGAGGAGGAGGAGGAGGAGAAGAAGAAGAAGAAGAAGAAGAAGAAGAAGAAGAAGAAGAAGAAGAAGAAGAAGAAGAAGAAGAAGAAGAAGAAGAAGAAGAAGAAGAAGAAGAAGAAGAAGAAGAATCGAGAGACAAAGAAAATATAGAATTACTCAACTTCTAATTTGCCTGCCTTCTCCAACAAGAGGGCAATTTTTTCTAGGGTTGTGCAAACATCAAAAGAGTGTTTTGCTTGGGACAAGGATCTTGATAAGACCCCCTTTGGGGCTGTTTCATAAAGTAATCCACTTCCTCCTCACTTTAAAAGCAAATGTGTTCTACTTCTCCAAGACTCTCAGCCAGGAGTTAATATTAGCCAAAAGAGGCTTCTACTGTCTACTGGAAATGCTAAATAAGAGGCTCGGAAAGTTGCCAAGCACTTCATTAAGAAAAATCACTTCAAGTTGACTTGTGTTATCTCTCTCATGTGAAGTGCCTTGTCAATATAAAGAAAGCCACTTGGCATGGTGAGGTGTTTCCTCAGGTAGAGCAGAATGAAGGCATAGAGTTGATGCTTGAGATTTATAGGAAAATAATGAATATTAAGCAGGGCATAATGGACACTGGAAAAATGCTCAACCTTAAGGATCTCAGATGAAGATAGGTGGTGGAGATGTAATAATTCATAGCAAAGGTGAGCAATCCATGGCTGTTACCTACATGAATCTTCAGAAGAGCCAACTTATCATGCAGTGAAAATTGTCAGTCAAAAATTAGTACATTTTTATAATATTTAGGCCAGAAAACTTTCCGGTCTTTACCCAGAGTTCAGTATAAGATGGACAGCTATATTGTTGTTGTTGTTAATTGCGAAGTCATGTCCGACCCATCACGACCCCATGGACAATGTTCCTCCAGGCCTTCCTGTCCTCTACCATCTTCTGGAGTCCATTTAAGCTCACGCCTACTGCTTCAATGACTCCATCCAGCCACCTCATTCTCTGTCGTCCCCTTCTTCTCTTGCCCTCAATCTTTCCCAGCATTAGGCTCTTCTCCAGTGAGTCCTTCCTTCTCATTAGGTGGCCAAAGTACTTGAGTTTCAACTTCAGGATCTGGCCTTCTAAAGAGCACTCGGAGTTGATCTCTTCTAGGACTGACTGGTTTGAACGCCTTACAGTCCAAGGTTTTTACTTTCAGAAAAGTGAACAGTTATAACCATTTGAAACAATAGCTTGCTTTTAATCTCAAGGAATTTTATTTCTGTTATTATTGCTTAATCTTCTCTTGTTTTAGAGAGAGAGTAAATTTAGAGACTAAATACCTATGTCTTGATAGGATATTAAGTCTCCTAATAGTTAAGTAAACAATGCATTATAAGAAGTGGAAGAAACAAATTCTTATTTATGTTAGTCTTTACAGCACTTTGTGA
Source organism: Protobothrops mucrosquamatus (assembly GCF_001527695.2). Taxonomy (NCBI): domain Eukaryota; kingdom Metazoa; phylum Chordata; class Lepidosauria; order Squamata; family Viperidae; genus Protobothrops; species Protobothrops mucrosquamatus. The sequence continues at coordinate 569,019 of NW_015386948.1, forward strand.
TGAACACACTGATGATCCATCACAGTTATATAAATATCTTGCGTTTCTCTTATTTTTACAGGCACTTTCATGTGGAAAAAAAAGATAAAATTAACTATTAAGTTACTTTTTCAGACAATTGGATTGGCCTTCTATAACCTTTCTCAAGGTTCTACTTCTTCAGGCAGAATAGGGTAAGAAAAATTAAAAATGAAGCCATTTAAATTCCCTCTTCTATGCAATAATTATATAAAAACATATTTACTTAGTTGTCTGCTTTTCTTTCCTATACAAACCTACACATAAAAATGATGGGTGTGTCACTAGTCTGACTCACTTCTGACCCTAATTCACACATTTTACAGTAATTAACAATATATATTAATTTTACAAATTGTTTGAGCCAAGCAAATATTTTATAACATTTTTCATTTAATTTTTATAGAAACCTTGTCCCCAGTTTTTTTGATTTCTTAGGAACAGGTTCGATTTTTGCTGTTTGTGGAAGAGTTACAAAGTGAAGGCAATCACATCTTTTGTTGGCACACCTTAGCTTGTGTTCCTCCCAATTTGTAGGCAGGTAGTAGTACTCTTTTGGTAGTTCTCTATGTATTTTAAATCACTCTTCTTTGACATAAATTCATAATACAAAACATATATGAAAACAGGCTTTATCTGAATCATCTTGCTGTGTAATACAGGCAATAAAAAAACCAAAATAATTAAAAACTAGAGGAACAAAAAGAGAATGCCAAAATTAAACCATAGCAACTTAGTCATAGGCTAGCATAAATAGACAATTTTGTTTCTTTAAAAAGTTGGGGAAAGAGGAGAGAGAATTAATTAAATACCCATGAGCAATGAATTCCATAAATAAGCACTAATAAGGCAAAAATCAAGATGAAAAACAAAGAAAAATGCAAGCTTTAATGAACAACACAGAACCACAGAACTCAATGCTGAAGAAAGTGAATGTGCAGAAATAAAAAAAATGAAACATAAAAATGTTAAAGAACTGACACATTAAAAACGTAACTTCATTATAGAAAAAAAATTAGAAAGCTAAAATTTCACCCTTTAATTGTGGCAAAATTGTCACTCCATTATAGCCTTCTAAAAGTAGTAGCTGGCAGACTCCTAAAAAAGGTTAATTCAGTCTGACTCTACTTTAATTCAAGCATTGGAATATCATCAGTATAGATACAACAATATCAAAGGAAGAAAGAAGGAAAGATCATCTGCATTAAATTTGAAAGATAAATGGATTATATTGAAATCAGAAAAGTTCATGCAAAGAAGTAAAAATAATTGTACAATCTTAATATACATGCATTTAGAACTAAATGTTACAATGTTTGGTGGAGGTTACTCATAATTAGGTATAAGACTACAGCCTGAAGGTATCACAGGTGAGAAAAACATCTAGGAAAAACAACCCAATACCACCACTCCTGCTGAAACATTAGAGAAACTAGTAAAATCACAGGAAAACACCAAGCTCCTCCAAAGAGCTATATATTTGCGTAAGCTGCTGCAGCTTGAAAGAAAGATGCAGTGATTTAAGAACCCAAATTGTTTTCTACTCATTGGCAAAAACCGTTCAGAGAAGTTTAAGTTGACTAATTCCATTCAAATGTGAAGTTTTCAGTGAACAAATAATACTAAAAAGCCAACCAAGATTCACATTTCATAGCAACAAGGCAGCTATGAAGTTCAGACCTACTTCTCCTCTTGTAACATTAAGCCTATGAGTTAGATGTTAATAAGTGAACTATCTGGATGTAATGGAATATAATACTGAATGAAATATGGGGGTACCCAGCAGAGATAAGCAGTAGTTCTCAAGGTGTTGATTAATCTCCTGTCACATAAATTCACTGAAGCCAATTCAGATAGGATGGATCAAAGTGCATGGACAACTAACTATAGGTCAAAAGTTAAACCCCAATTTCTAGGCATCTCAGAAGTCCTTCATCTGCAATAGTTGCATCAACTACAATAAGCTGTGGCTGAGAGACAGATAGGTTCCTGTTTTCCCATACTCCATCTCCAAAGGAGCTCCATCTGGTGGGATCCAGGCCTCATGCCTTTTCTGCTGTGGCCTCTGCCCTCTGGAACATTCGTCCCATCGCCGTTAGCCTTCCAGAAGGCCTTTAAAACATGTTTTTCCAGCAGCCTTGGGGATCCCAGGGTGACTGCGTTAAACGTGATGTATGTTCTTCCACTTTTTTGGACTTATCTGCTTATTTTATGTTTCCTTTATTTATTTTTTGTTTTTGGATTGTTACGGAATTTTGATCTGAAAAGGCTAGTAGGTAGCCTATTCTGCTAATCAATTAAAACAATGTCAGGGATACCACTGTGCAGTCATTCTTAGCAAATAATGACATCACTTGCCGAAAAGAATGTACAAATAGATGGACCAATTAAAATCAAGTCATATGAAACTTACTGAACATATGAAGCTTATTGAACTTACTTTTTTATCAACACATCTTACCCTGAACACACTCAAGGATGATAAAAATGCCCAAACTAGTATCATTTTCTGCAAAACAATGTACTTAAATGAGAAAAAAATATATGAAGAAGCTAATAAGTGAGTTACTTTATGCAATTTGGGAGTCTGATTGTTTAGAGTTCAAAAGTCTACATTTTATTTTCTCCATTATAGGAATATGATGTACAGTACCCTGTGCTTTAATGAAAATTCTCAGAAGACCATGTGAATTAGTCTCCAGAGGAAAATATTATGTTCCTGGAATATTTTCTATTATTTCAGTAATTGTGGCTTACATTGTCCACAGACAAGGCAGTTGGCATTGTGGTTTGAAGGTTGCAGTTATGTTATAATTTTAGTTTATGTCATAAGGGCTACTACTCATTCTCAAACTAAAATCACTAAGTTGGGCCCAGGCTTGAGCCCTGTTGAAAGAGTATTTTAATCAAAAGTATATCAAGGGGATTTTGGATAGGATATTTCTCCTTATGTAAAAATAATTTGTTTTCAGAAAGTGGGAGAAATAAAACTAGCATTGGTAGAAACTCTCAGCAGTGCCTGTCATTTTGCATTGTAAATTTTTGTAATGGAATATGTAACCAGAACATGGAGAAGGGAGCCCAATTGATAGCAGGGTCATTATAGAAAACTTTCTTGGTCCAGGAGAGGGTAAAAGCATAGGAACGAGACTCAATAGCTTGCCTTAATTATGCTACTTTTAAGCTGAGCTGGAGAATTACTCTGGCAGGCTTCAAAATTATGTTATAATACCTACTAGCACTAAAGATCTTTTAGAAATCCAAATGCTTCTTATTTCCTCAAGTTGCATGCCTCAAACTGTTTGTGACTCATATATGTTTCATGATAATAGTGAGCCTTATGCGAGAGGAGGAAATTAGATTTGGTAGGGAGCTAATTCCAGTGGTTCATCTCACATTATGACCAGTTGGTGGCAACATGTTTAGTTGTGTTCCGTCAGCCTGAATATGGATCAATGCGTGATTTATGATTAAGGGTGAAAGATGGTTTCAAGTCATCACAAAAGCTTGAGATTTAGAAATTGCAAAATAAATAGTACAGCATGTGGAATTCTAGGCCTCTTGATTAACCGTAGAGAGCTTAAATCTGTAAAGATGGGATGAATTTATTTTGCTAACGTTGGTTGGGAAATCTGCAGTTCTCAATGCATCAACAGACGTAGTCTACCAGACAGTTTCTTCTGTGTTTTGATTTCATTCAAACCTGTAGCCTCTGGTCAGGAGATGCTCAAGAAACCATAATTAGAAATAACTTGGCTGGACTCTTATTTTTCTTTGTATTGACATTTCTTTGTATTGACAATTTATTGACATAAATTATTCCGATCATCTGTGGTTATATCTTCCAGCCTGGCTTCTTATAATCATTCATGATAGCTAAGCTCTCAAGTTCTACAGCTTTCATTTATCCTTTTTTTCACAGGATCTCTGAAGATGTATTCATTTAGCAAATGGTCATAAAACCAGAGAAATAATAACTAACAATCCAAATTTTGGCTTCATTTCTAATATAAAAGACAAAGTAACAGCTATTGTTATATTGCTACTACATTCAGTTGCACCTATTTTGAATATTAGCTTTCATTTTAAAGTGGACATCATTTTAAAATTATCTTGCCAATCTGGGAATCTCCATCAATTTGGAGAAATGGTCTAACTTCTACTCAGGCACTTTAGTTTTAGGGTTAGGGACTAGACAGGAAACACAACCCGATGAACTAATCCTACTTTATTGTAAGGCTACTCAAACAAAAGCTTGCAAGTCTGAAGGTACCAATCCCCCATCTCCTTTATATCCCAAGAAATTAAGGAGGGCCTTTATGAGCCTATTGCTCCACCCACTAATCCAGCTGTGGACTATGCTGTCTCTTACCTGACTATTCCCTAGGCAGCGTCTCTAGACCCAATCTCCCAGGTCATTCCAACATACCCATACAGCCGGAAGATTGATTGCGGCATTCTGTTCTAATTCAGATTTTGGCTAGTCTTGAAAAGCAGCCCTTTCTAGAAAGTATTACAGTAGAGTAGAGAGTTGGTCTCTGACAGAAGGCCACCTGAAGAGACTAGAAGCATTTGAAATGTGGATTTATAGGCGGCTGTTCCGTATAAGCTGGGTTGACAAGATCAGAAATGAGGAGGTGATAAACCGCCTGGGAAAGCCCAGGGAAATCATCAAAACAATTAAAAAACAAAAATTAGAATATTTCGGACATGTGATGCGACAGCCAGAAAAATACGGCATACTCCATTTAATCCTCCAGGGAAAGATTGAAGGCAAATGAGGTCCAGGCAGAAGAAGAACATCGTGGCTTCAAAATCTAAGGGACTGGTTTGGACAAAACTCAGCAGCACTTTTTTGTGCGGCTGCTGATAAAAACAGGATCCCCAACATGATCGCCAATGTCCGATAACGGATATGGCAGAAGAAGAAGAAGAAGAAGAAGAAGAAGAAGAAGAAGAAGAAGAAGAAGAAGAAGAAGAAGAAGAAGAAGAAGAAGAAGAAGAAGAAGAAGAAGAAGAAGAAGAAGAAGAAGAAGAAGAAGAAGAAGAAGAAGAAGAAGAAGAAGAAGAAGTAGTAGTAGTAGTAGTAGTAGTAGTAGTAGTAGTAGTAGTAGTGTAGAGATTTCCATGGCCTCCTGCTCCAGATAGAGCCAGAATAGTGCACCAGAAAAGTTGAGCAAAAGCCCCCCACCAGCCACAGGACCCACCTGCCTATTTAACAATAACTATGGGTTCAGGACAATTTCCCAAATAGCAAAACTGTTCCTTCAGGGAGCGTGCTTTGTTGTCCAGAATAGTAACTGGAGCCAAAAGAAAATTCAGACAGTTTCTGGACAGATGGTATTGCCATCTTACCAGAATTTAGTTTCAGGGGTTTTTTTTCCCCTTCCCATCCAATTTTTCACAGCTTCCAGGCAACAAGTCATGACAATATATTAACAATCTCAACACTAGCATTTCATCTCTCAGTGGCATCATCTCCTATCATATATGGTGCTCAATAGTTGCTGAGATACATGTCAGCTGCAGCAATTATTGTGGATTATGCCTATCGGTAGATATATCGGTAATGCAGTAATGCTTTCTCCAATGATTCCTGGTTGCAGTTTCTGTATAAGACGCTCACATTTCAGAAATGTTTTTATAATCTCACATGATTTATTCGTGAAAAATGCTTACCTGACCAGTATGTTTGCTGTAAGAGCAGATTTAGTACTACTAAATACTATTTCAAAATTAAGTTTATCAGAAATTTATTAAGTCAAGTCCAAGGATCCACAAAGCTACTTTGGTATACCATGGAATTGTCATATCTAGGATACCTATGGTTGATGCTGTTGTTCTGTTTTAAACATCTACCTTAAAATTGCTGTGAATTCAGTTGTGGTGTATTATACAGCACAGAGAACTCACAACTTACTAAAACACATCTTTACCTGATATATAAGGATGTAGGTACAGTTCTTTGAATCCTGGGCCAACCATCTAAAAATGGGAAATCCCCCTCCCCACCTCCACAAAATGGGACTGTGTGTCTCTGAATATATTAAGGAAATGTGGCATTTCCTTTGATCCATCAGTGCACCAGGTTTTTAAGCCACAAGAAACCAAGAACAAATATGAAGAGAGTGGCATTGTGCTGAGCAGCTTCTGAGGAGACAATTGTGAGGACACTGGACACCATAACAATTCTTGTAAGGTCTACATGGCGGACCCTGGTTGTTCTGTAGAACTGCTCTTAGTATTCAACACTGACTATAATCAACATTGATCATAAAGGCAGTGATGAGAGAAAGACCTACAATCTGAAGAGGCTGAATGACAACATGTGACATTCCCCAATCATTCTGACATGTAAAAAAAAAATCTATAATAAAAACAAAATCAACAAAAGTTTTTATTACAGATTCTTTACATGTCAGAATGATTTGGGAATGTCGTATGTTGTCATGCACCCTATTCAGATTATGGGTCTTTCTCTTATCACTGCCACTCTTATTAACTCAATAAAGACAGGTATTTGTTTTAAAAAAATCATTAAGATATTGCATTCTGGAGAAGTAATTTCACTTCTCCCTTGAACACATCTTTGGCATTATAGCCATTCTGGTCTTCTGTTGTATAACCTCTTGACATAGTACGGAGGGATCTTACCTCTCGTGTTTGCTTTGTTTATCATAATTATACGATAATTACATTTCTGTGAGGTTTCAATAATTTGAGCAGTACCGTTCACTTAATGTAGTAATTAAAATAATGGTACACATTAGAGAAGAAAGAGGATCTAGTTCTTGAGATGGTGTTTTTCTAAGCATTTTGAAACAAGAAAACCCAGTGCCCAAACCAAAACAAAACCATTAAGAGCTCCATCATAATTTTTGGAGGACTAGTAGAAACTTTTAACATGGCCTCCCTAGCATGCAATTATCGTAGACCTGTGCCATTATATATGGTACGTTATGAAATAAACATTTTCGGTTTTAATTCTGAGTTGTATTTTTTTTTTTTGCATGGTTGAAATTGCAGCATGGTCCATAATGAAAACTTTCTATCACACCTTAAAGCAATCCCTGCTTCTCTCCACAGTTTTGTGGAAATTCTATAGATTTTGCTGATTATTTTGAATTGGCAGCAATTCTAGCTCCCACTTGAGTTTAGTGCTCGTGATTATTGTTGCTTTGTCTTTCCTGTGAAGTGCCCTTTGTTTTTGTTTTTGTACAAATATGATGGAATGTTGTCTGGATTGCCAGGAGGGAAGGAATGCATTCCAGAAGAGCAAAAGACAGACCTGTTTAGATTAGTTTCTGTGGGAGAAAGAGAGTGAAGACAGTTCCTCCCTAATAGTTCCTAGAGTATATGATTTATGGGACAAGAAATCTGCTTAAGTTTGGCAAGATTTCTATCTATAGATAAGAAACAATAAAAGAAACTGCTTAGAAGAATCTCATCGTGTCTTTCTTGGAGCCTGACAACAAGGGATTCTGCGACTTGTAGTGCTTGTGAAAACATATCAAATAAGGATCGCTCCTCAACTGGCTGTAATTTAACTGCCCACTTTATTGTAAAGACTCAATATCTGGAATGTAACTTGACCTACTCTGAGTTTATTTCTAATGATCTCTTGTGTGTTTCTCGTGATCTGAATTCAGTAATCCTCAGCTTACGGCCCCAATTGGAACAGGTACTTCCATCACGAAATGATGCATCTGTTAACTGAGTTGTGCCCAATTTTATGACCTTTTTTGCCGTAGTCATTAAGTGAATCCTGCTTCCCACATTGACTTGGCTTGTTAGAAGCCCCCGTAGGGATGCCACAAATGGCAATCATACGAACCTGGGATGCTGCAACTCTCATAAACACATGCCAGTTGCCAAGCACCAGAATTTTGATTGCATGATCATGGGGATGCTGCAGCGGTTGTCAAGCGAGGACCAATTGTAAGTCATTAAGCAAATGGTTACACATTGAAGTCTACCTGTAAAGATACCAGGAAGTGGAATTCCACAATATCCTTAAGCATATTCTACAGTTTATAAGTTCTAACCTTCCTTAATTGCAACAGGATTGCTAGAGAACCTTCGCTCGTCAAGTTACCGTGGGGTGAATTCTGCTCCACATATACAGGACTTGGTCACTGAGAACTCTTCTAGTTGGGAGAATTAAAAGCTAGAAGTTAAGGAAGAATCTAATAATGTGTATGATGATCATCACATCATAAAATATAATTACAGCCCGCAGCAAACAATACCCAATCAGAAGGATCTGCTTTATTTCATTTTCAATAGTAAATGTCTGAAATCTTTGTTTGACTGGGAATGAGGTGTGATTAAACCTTAGCATGTTCCCGAGTACAGGAAAGTTGCAGATAATTGTAAACATCAGGAAACCATAACCACTATGACCTGCCTCTGAATAAGGGAAAATTACAAGTATTGCTAGATTCACCAAACTATTCCCGGGGCCTGTAGGGCAGTCTCAACCTCCACAGGATTTTCTTTCCCCTCCCTCACCAAGCAATTCTCCTGTCCTATGTTAGAATCCAGCTAGATCTGAGTCATCCAAAGGACAGAACTATCTGTGTGGGATTCCACTGCTCAATGTTTTCCAGACAGGCTCATTTAATTAGATCCTCAAATGGGTAGGATATGTAATCTTAGTACTCATCAGTAAACAATGGGAAAATTAGCACTCCATAGTACATAGAAAACAAAATATAGACGGTACAAAAGAGTTCTGAGAGTAGGTAGAGGAGTGTTACATGTGCATACCATTAAAGTGTGAACTGTACATGTAGCCCTCCTACATGGTTCCATAATCTTAAGAATAATCAAATGCTTCCAGTTCCCACAGAATTCAAATTCAAAGTTCATCAAATGCTGTTGAGCATTGTATCTCACATTAAAACATTGTTTTTTTGATTGGATCTATTCATATGTTAACATGAGAATAGTTCAAATTGAATTATATACTTTTAAAATAGGGATATGTTGAAAATTTCTAGGATGAGAGTTTTCCAAATTCAGGAAATAATTTATCTTAAAATTGTTTTGTGAAGGATTCTAAACATCTACTGTAGAACTCATATGTGTAACAGATGATTAAAGATATGGCTTGGACAACTATTCAACCGGATAGTTTAGCAAATTTCCCTAGGAATTTTACACAAAATGCCCCTATTCCGCAACTGATAAAAATGGTAAAAGGATATTTGAGCAATAGTTGGTGGGTTTCTCTCTGAAGCCAAGGAGAGTTTCTTCAAGCAGATGGGCTACTGTTTCTTTTAAGTCCACTAGCACCCTTCCAACATATGTTCACTGCTTCAGTTAGAAGTAATAAGGCAACATGGGAAAGGGTCAACAGAGCTTGTGGAAGTCCTGATAGCTACAAGCATCTTGTCCACATCCCAGGCCTTATAAACTGAAAGTGATCCCATGCGGCTAACCCAGATGGTGCGCTGAACAACTCAGTATGATTTGTGTCAAAAGCAGAAGTCAAATTGTTATGAAGATGAGCAGTTTTATCCTCATATTGCCTCACTGATTTGTCACAGCAGGGCTGAATGCTTTGACCATCTTAAAATATTTGGTTGGATGGCTACTTGACAATGCAGTGGAAGCTGCAAAACAATTTTTGGTCTCCATCCCATATGTTGGGCATAATTATATATTATGTGTGCAATCATTTTCAAGACAGAGCTTACATAATTTATGCTCTGGCTATCTCCTGGCTAGCTTCATCCTTCAGAGGACCAAAAACAAAAAGAGTCCTCGGTTCCATTGGACTGGAAAGTGCAATTACAGTGACCATAATCAGACCATAATCCCTTGTTCCATAAGTCAATAAGCACATCAATATGCTCTCCATCTCTAGCATCAGGAGCATCCCACATTCAAAAACCAGTCAAATTTCATAAGCATCTAGAACAATGACTAGATATATGAATGAAGGCAAATATATGTGTTTCAGGATACTGTTGCTGGACCCAATCTGAGTCAGTCACCAGGACTAGAGGTTTAGCCTTGCAAGCTTTCAGATTTGTGCTGGTGCCCAGCCAGATTTGTGCTGGTGCCCATTCTTTGGATCTACTAGTCTTTTGGGAGATCATTGAACACATTTTAATAACACTATTATTTATTTATTAAACTTAAATGGCCACCCATCCCACCTGGAGGTAATTCTAGGTGGCTTACAATTGATGAAACACCAGTATAAAATACTGAAACATTAAAACTATAAATTATTGTTTTATTCTGTATCATTATTATACTGTTATTATACTATAGTAGTTTCTGCAAGACCGGCATAGTAGCATATATATAAGGACCCCATATACTATCTGAAGAGAGCTTTAAGAATGGGTAAGGCACTGCACAGACAGATGCCTCTGTGGTGGTCAAGTGCCTAGTCATGGGGAGGAGTCGGGGCATCCCCTGACCGTGTAATTACCAAATTTTGAATGAGGTATCGTAAGTTGTACATACACCAAGAGCCGTGTCAGGAGAGGTTGAAAATCTACTTTCAATCTGGAACAGTTGAGAACAAACTTAAGCTGCTTTCACAGTGGGCTGGCAGTGAGACAAAGGTTGTGTCATGAATCTTCTAAATATAGTTAAACAAATTCATGGTGAGGGAGTTGTGAGGAAGTGACCAAACAAAAAGGAAAAGTAATGATTTACAGATAAATATGTAAAATGTTTTCCGGTAGTAATCTACCATAACCTAGACAGATAATGGAGCTGCACCATCTTATTTTGCAATTAATATTGCCAGACACTTAATCACATCAGTGTGCAATGCAACCGTACGATGGAATGAAGCCCAACCGAGAATTAGCAGTCCACGAAATGAGGTGCTGTACTACATTTTGGGCCGCTTCGTGTATTACTCATTCTCTTGGTTTTCCAGTGCTACGTGATTTTGGGGGTGGGGGGGGAGAGATAACACACAAACTCTCTTTTGATTCACAGTCCAATCAATCAGTCACTGTTAGTTACCACCTTTAAAGCGATCCATGGCATCGGACCTGGCTACCTCCGAGACCGCCTTCTGCCACAGATTCCCTCCCACAGACCGGTACGCTCCCACAGAGCGGGCCTCCTCAGGGTGCCGTCGGCCAAGCAATGTAGGCTGGCGACCCCCAGGGGGAGGGCCTTCTCTGTGGGTGCCCCCACCCTCTGGAACGAACTACCCCCCGAGATCCGGACGATNATTTTAATTGGAAACACAGCTTGTAATATTTGGTTTTAATTCGGCTTTTATCGGGGTTTATTTTCTGTATTTTTGTATTTTGTAATTTTTTGTATTTTGTGTTTATTATTTGTTTTTAATATGCTGTGAACCGCCCTGAGTCCTATGGGAGAAGGGCGGTATACAAATTAAAATAATAAATAATAAATAAATAAATAAACTGTTTGTCCTGGGCTGCTGCCAATGATTGTGTCAATTCCCACACCCACTTTCCTTCATCCTGAATCATTGCCTTGTACAAAGCCATCATCCTTTTGCCTAATTCTCTCTTCCCTACTTGCTTGCAACAGTAGCAAGAACAGTCTTGTTCTTTTGGAAATGATCCCTTGCGGAGAAATGGGGGCAAGGTGACTTTTATTCATGGACCCTGCTCTGAATAGCCCACCCCAAGCTTTTTTCACACCGTGGATAGCTAGACAGACAGACAGACAGACAGACAGAAGACAGACAAGGGGATTGACTTATTCTCCATGGAATCAGAAGGCACGACAAGAAATAATGTTGAAGAGAGATCCAACCTTAGAAGTAAGAAGAAACTTTCTGACACTGAGACCAACTAATCATCCGGGAGTTGTAGGTGCTCCATCACTGGAGGTTTTTAAGAAGAGATTGGGCAGCCATTTGTCCAGAATGGTATAAGGCAGTGATGGTGAACCTTTTAGAGACTGAGTGCCCCAAAACCACCCTGACCCTACCCTGCCCGCGGGGCCACCCACTGCCTCCACGGCCTGCCGCAGATCGCCCAGGTGGCCCAGCAGCACCATGGCGGCCACGCCCCACGCCCTGCAGCATCGTCTACATGCGATGGGGCTCGAGGGCGGAGTCTTGTCCCCGCTGCCCGGCTGCCATGTCCTTGGCTGTGCTGCTTCGCATGGGCCACACCCAGGGTGACTCTCCGGAGGGGCTGCTGGTGAGGAGAAGGCCGTGGGGAAGAAGGGGCTGGGGTGACAGCACCCGTGCCCACAGAGAGGGCTCTGAGTGCCACCTCTGGCACGCATGCCATAGGTTCGCCACCACTGGTATAAGGTTTCCTGCCTTGAGCTGCGAGTTCCAGCCCTATGGTTTTATGATTCTATGATAGATAGATAGATAGATAGATAGATAGATAGATAGATAGATAGATAGATAGATAGATAGATAGATAGATAGATAGATAGATAGATAGATAGATAGATAGATAGATAGATAGATAGATATGTTGTGAACTGCTCAGCTTTGTTGGGAGGTACATAAACTAGTGGAAACCTCTGGTCAACATAACTTTTTTATTAGTTTTAATTTATCATCAGTGATAGTTAAGCAGCTATGAGTCATGCGAGAGTATCTGGTATTACAAAGAGATTCCTTAAATTAATATGTTGGTGGTGATGCTTTAGCATTGTTTTGGGACTTTTGAAAATTCAGTGGGATTCTTTCTTCTCTATTCTTCATACTTTACAGCAGTAAAAATAAATAATACAAAAGAATTTACCATTCTGCTGATTGGACCTGTGTTCAATTACTAGAACTGCAATCTCAGGCTGAAATTCTTTATTTTTAGCTGGGAGGAAGCTGTTGTGAACACAATGGGGCTTTTTTTTCATAGCAGGCAGAGGATTGTTCTATACATCTGCTTAACTGAGATGCTTTATCCATTTGACACATTGTAAGATTTAGGTTTGAGTTTTTCAGTTTGTTTGCTTTTTGCCTTGCAATATAAAAAGATATGTTTAAAGCTATATTTGAATTTAAGACTGTTCTTTTGAAGTTTTGTTTTTCTAATTCTGGAACGTATAAGTACTAGAAAATGAAGTTAGAACATAGAACGTAGACTAATCGAGTTGGAAGGGACCTTGGAAGTCATCTAGTCCAACCCCCTCTTGAGCAGGAGATCCTATACCATTTCAGGCAAATGGCTGTTCAATCTCTTTTTAAAAGCCTCCAATGTTGGAGCACCCACAACTTCTGAAGGCAAGCCGTTCCACTGGTTAATTGTTCTCACTGTTAGGAAAATTTTCTTTACTTCTACGTTGCTTCTCTCCTTGATTAGTTTCCATCCGTTGCTTCTTGTCCTGCCTTCAGATGCTTTGGAGAACAGGTTGACCCCCTCTTCTTTGTGGCAGCCCCTCAAATACTAGTCCTTCTCTTTGTTAGACTAGAGTAGACATATCCAGTTCCTGCAACCGTTCTTCATATGTTTTAGCCTCCAGCCCCCTAATCATCTTTGTGGCTCTTCTCTGCACTTTTCTAGAGACAAGAGTCAGTAGAGACATTGGGAATAGAATAGTAGAGTTAGAAGGAATCTTGGAGGTCTTCTTGTCCAACCCCCGGCTTAGGCAGGAAACCCTATATCATTTCAGACAAATGGTTGTAATTATTAATATAGACTTTCCTTCTTTCACTGGCTTGCAGCTTTAGTTTTAGTTTTATTACATTTTGATATAACAATAAGTCATCATATACGAAGAGAAGGACGAGGGGGGGACATGATAGCAGTGTTCCAATATCTCAGGGGCTGCCACAAAGAAGAGGGAGTCAAGCTATTTTCCAAAGCGCCTGAAGGCAGGACAAGAAGCAACAGGTGGAAACTAACCAAAGAGAGAAGCAACCTAGAACTAAGGAGAAACTTCCTGACAGAACAATTCACCAGTGGAACAACCTGCCTCCAGAAGCGGTGAATGTTCCCACACTGGAAGTTTTTAAGAAGAAACTGGACAGCCATTTGTCCAAAATGGTATAGGGTTTCCTGCCTGAGCAGGGGGTTGGACTAGATGACCTCCAAGGTGCCTTCCAACTTTACCATTATTATTATTATACCATAAGGTTTTGATAATATACCTATTTATTTAAATGTAATTATTTAATTAATTTTATCAACAGCAAAAAAAATTGTCAACTGAAACCCATTTAATACAAATTCTATGAGTGTATGTATGTGTCTTTGTGAAATTACCAGAGGCCTATGGAGCTCCTTGGAAGAAGAGTCAACACTTGTTTAATGCCAGTGATTGAAGCCTGGAACACACTTATCCATCCATCCCTTCTCCCTCTCCCTCTCCAACCATTCCTTTTACTTTTTTAAAGGACACTTCCAAATTCCCTTGGGGACTTAGAGGACAAGAGGATTAGAGAACAAAAATTATCAAGCATATAAGTGGTGTCTCATTCAGAAGGACCTAAAAGGGCTTAGGCTACTTCATTCAGAATTTCTGATTGCATGAGAGAGAATTTTAAAATGCAGATGCTCCCAACACGTTGTGGATCACATGAAATACACAATCAAACAGTACAGCCCTCAACATATTTCCTAAAAGACTGGTTCCACTGGATTCACCTCTAATGATACTTAATGAAAAAATTCAAGATATTATATACATCAACAACCTTTGAAAGAAGTCCTTTGAATATAAATCTTGTTGGTGTAGTATCCTGAAATATTTATCCCAAGAAGTAATTAGTAGGAATCAGATCACTCTGATATTGATGCTGTTAGGTATTTCCAAAGAACTGTACTTATGTATTAAATACAGTTCATTGTGTAAGAGATTAATATTCTACCTTTCTTATATGAAAAAAAAATTGCAAAAAGCAATGTGAAAATGCAAATGACAGTATAGAATAAAAAGCTTATAACAAGAGCTTATAACAAGAATCATATAAAATTGAGCTGTTGTTGAAGATATTGTTTTGAGAAAGATGCCCTTTAGGTTCAATAGGTGCTAGCTTTGTACTAATTAAAGACTTTCCAATACATTTCTTTCATTATCATCTTTAAACTGTTGCCTCAGTAGTAGACTTAATCAGGCATTAGGATAGTTAAGGTCCTTTAACCAAGTGATGCTTTTATTTCTGCAAGACAAACTCCACGGTTTAGACGCATTAAGTTAAATCAACACCCATAAGCTCTGGATGTTCTGGAGCAGAAGGCTTCTCTAACACCAGAGAAAGTTCATGATTTCTCTTATTGAAATATTCCTCTATATGCTGGCGCTGTTTATTGTTGTTCCGAGAAGTTCAGGTGCGCGTTCATGAGAATGGATAGCTCGCCATCCCATCCTAAAGCCGGGAACAAATAACCAGGAAGTTGTTTTCAGATGAGACAAACTCCAGACAGAAAGCTTGACTCCATCTTTCACTCTTCCCTCCTGCCCTTGGCAGCTAAAGAAAAATGATTTATTCCTCCCGATAAATGGGAAGAAGTGGATGAAAAGATTAAACCATCTCTTGCTGCACTCACAGAAATATGCCGCTGACCCTCGATGGAGGCAGGGGTCAAGAGGAGGCCGCAGTGAGGGACGTGGATGCTCCACAGTGGGCGGGCAGTTTGCAGTTAGTAATTGAAGTGAAATGAGGAAATGCTTTACGCCACTGCCAGGACCCTGGGTGTCCAAAATAGGAGGAGGGCATCCACTTTCTGTAGTGAATGAATTGAAGCTATGAAACTTTTTTCGTTTTCTTATCAAGGAGGGGAGGAGAGTAATTTCAAACTCCTTGAGACTTACAAGGAGTTAGTGATCTTATTTACATCAGCCTATTAACCACTTGCATGTTAATGTAGTTTACACACAGATAAAAATGAAAGGATTTTTGCCTTAGCATTCTTAATAAAGGCAATATGACTAATGTAAGATCCGAACGCTGATGGTAATTGTCATGGCCCCTGGAGATAACTATTGTTCTAAGAAACCGGCAAAAAAAAACAAACGATCAGGAGTTTTATCTTCTGATGGTTGAACATGCAAAGTAACAGATGTTTATTTATTTAGTTGTTAAATGTACAGTTATAGATCAAAAGAACAATAAGAAATCACCTAAAACAAATAGCAACAATAATGGTAATAATAATAGTAAACATTAACAAAGGGTCTCTAGAGCTTCACAAACCAATATCAAAATTGATGATCCAACTAGTCACACCTAATTGTAATTGCTAGGGAAAAATATGTGCATTTTTAGGAGATTTCTCTAGCCTTTTCCTTTCATAGAAAAAGAACTATATCTTACTGCACACAGCCAGAGCATTTTTTAATAAGTGGGGAAATTAAGACTAGGTGCCAAGTGCATCTGAGAAGAGCACATATCATTGATTCAATCTCTTGAGTCCAAGCATATGCATACATATGCGTGATAGAAGCGGTGGCCCAGTGGTTGGAATGCAGTATTGCAGGCCAACACTGCCCTCAGTCTGGAGTTCAATCCTGACGAGCTCAAGGTTGACTCAGCTTTCTGTCCTTCTGAGTTTGGTTAAGATGAGGACCCAGATTGTTGGGGATAATATGCTGACACTGTAAACCACTCAGAGCGTTCTGTAAAGCACGATGGAGCAGTATATAAGTCTAACTGCTACTGCTGTTCCTAAGGGCTTTGTAGGATTTTGTGAAATCTCTCTTCCATCATCTTCAAGGGTAAGGCAAGGCATCAAACATCACTGAAGGAAATGTACCTCTTTGTGGGTCTAGGAGTATATTGCTAAATTATTTGACAATACAATAAAGATTTGTAATAAATATATTATAGGGATGCTCAGATAAAATCCCTGACCCTGCCATAAAACCAGAAAAGTACAGAAGTAGATATGACTCATTCAAGCTATCATCAAATGAAATAAATTTTGCTTGAAGAACATACAGCTGTTATAAGTATGTTAGTTACAAACTCAATTGAAATAAAAGAAACAAGAATTAGTAATACTTTATCCCACCCCCTCCCTCACAAGAAGGGTCCCATTTCAGATCAGCCTGCTCTATTGACCTAGATCCATTAATTCTAAATATATAGTGAATGATTCGGTGTCAACTGAAGCTGCCACTTAACTAGTTTTGAAATGATTTGGCATGGCACAATTATTATTAGCATGATTTAATCTGTTTGCTCATCCTTTCTTTATAGATGGCCTCAGCTTACCTTCAAAGGTTAAGCTGAGTCAGATCCATGTAATACTTGGATGGGAGACCATTTAGAATTCCCAGAACTAGACAAGGAAGTTGATAGAAATATTCCAGAAGAAGATAAGAAGATAGTGCCAAACCACTTCCTTACTGTTGCCAAGAAAGTTACATGGCTGTGCCTATGAAGTCACCAGGAGCTGAGTTGAACTCAAGCAAATGCCTTCCTTTATGCTATGCACTGGCATCTCTTTAAATCACTCCATATGACCTAGTTAGTTACCCATAGTATGACCCCATTGTGGAGTTGCCATAGGTTAAATGTTTCTTAGCAGCAGACTACCGTATTTGAATTAACCTTCAGAATAAAACTATTTTTCCCAGGAATTGTATTTGCTTATGAAGCTTAGGCATTTTGAACTGGACTGAAGATGAGTCCATGAGATGGTTATCTTGATTTATATAGCCCAAATGGTATGCCTAATTGAACAGTACTGTAGCATAACTCACTGCAAAAAAATACAGTTTTCAAAGCAGCATGCCTTTTAATTTGGCTCTTAAGATTTCAAGACAGACTAGTCAACTATGTCGCTCTTTTCAAAATTAGAAAGGTATTGATGGGAGCAGTTAAAATGCAGCCCACAAAATACTTCAGTACAATTGAGCATCTAATGCTAATTTGCAAAACAAGGCAAATGTATTGTTGTCACGAAGCAGTCATATTCACTTAGTCTTTGATGGTGTTTAAAATGTGTTTCTGTGCCACAAATCATTCTCTTTTCTATTATTATATGGTGATAAGCTTGCAAAATTGGCTGGTAGTGTGATACTTCCCAAATAATTTAGTTCCAGATTATTAGAACAACGTAGAGGTAAGTATATTGTTTAGTTAGAGCTACACTATTCCAGGTCAGTTGGTTCTGCTGGGCCTTTGTTAGATTATATTGACTAAGTTGTAGTCATAACCACATTTGAAAGACCCTAAGATGCAACCAGCTGTGCTGTGTATAGTAGACAAATGATTATCTTGTCTAATATGTGAAGTTTGGGCAAGCAACTAGACTACCACTGTGCAATACTCTGTGTAAAGACTTCTCTGTGTAAAGGTTCTGGGTTTCATGAGATTATTATCATAAGAATGCCAGGATTTTGTTTTGCTTGTTTTGTTTTATGTATACTATCAAGATAGGACCTTGTTGCCCACAGTTCTGATTTAATACAATAGCAGGTATGCATCAGAAGCATATTATTCATTTTAATTCTATATATGAAAAAGGCACAGTAAGATAAAGACTATTGAACTTTTTATTTACTTATTCAAAATTTATACTATAATGCAGTATTTGAAATAAATAAATAAACAACTATTTTGCCAATCATTTTGTTTTATTTTCCTATGCCATTCTCTCCATAAAATGGTGATTCCACCATCAGATTGGTAACTAATAGATTTGATATTCTACATGAGATCTTTTTTGCGTAGCTACATGCCAATCTAGAACACAACATTAAAATAGCATCTCATTCTGATAAACACTATTGCCATTTTTTGTTGTTATGATTTCAGTACTTTTGTGACAGGCAGAAATTAATTGAAACTTTTTTAGGTGTTTGGTGGTGGACCTTTCCTGTTTAATTGCTATTGTAAAAATATTAAAAGCATTGGAACGATGCCGAAAAGTGGGTACTTTTAATAAGGCATAATAGTTCAAAAACCATAATTCATACTACTTTCTTTTTTTATTCAGTATATTTTGAAAAATTGGGCTAGTTATCTGAAGTGATTATCATCTTACTATTTCTGATGATAACTTACTGGATCAAGTCAGACTTGAATCTTTTTGGTAGAAAAAAGGTGTGTCCACACTACAGGATTAATAAGGGATGTTGCAAATCAAAACTGATATGGTTTATCAGAGCTGGATGGGAGGGAAGACTTTAAAGTAGCAATAGGTGTGGCAGGAAGTTCCACAGGACAGGTGCATTTAGTGCAACAAACACCATATATTATTAAATTATATTATATCATGCCGTATGAATTCCTTATTCTTTAATACTGCTAATCCTGCTGTAATGTTTTCTGCTATATTTTTGTTTTATAATTATTTCAGCCTATCAGTAGGAGATAAATAAATTATCTACTTCTGGTAGATTGAGGATTTTTTTTTAATCATAAGAATCTTTTTTTTCTTTTGCTAAACTGACTTGCTCTATACATGGGGCTCCCTATGAGGAGCATCCGGAGGCTTCAACTGGTCCAGAATGCGGCCGCGCGGGCGGTGTTGGGAGCGACGCGTCGCTCCCATGTAACGCCGCTGCTGCGCTAGCTGCACTGGTTGCCAGTGGCCTTCCGGGTACGCTTTAAGGTGTTAGTTACCACCTTTAAAGCGCTCCATGGCATCGGACCTGGATACCTCCGAGACCGCCTTCTGCCACAGATTCCCTCCCACAGACCGGTACGCTCCCACAGAGCGGGCCTCCTCAGGGTGCCGTCGGCCAAGCAATGTCGGCTGGCGACCCCCAGGGGGAGGGCCTTCTCTGTGGGTGCCCCCACCCTCTGGAACGAACTACCCCCCGAGATCCGGACGATTCCGGATCTCCTAACCTTCCGCCGCGCCCTCAAGACATGGCTTTTTCAGCAAGCGGGCCTGACCTAGGGTGAATTTTTAAATAGGGACGATTTTAATGATTTTAATAAGACACAGCTATAAATATTTGGTTTTTAATTGGCTTTTACAGGGGAAATGTTTTGTATTGTTTTTAATATGCTGTGAGCCGCCCTGAGTCCCATGGGGAGAAGGGCGGCATATAAGTTAAAAATAAAAGTAAAAAAAAAAAAAAGTGTTATCAGGTTTCTTCCCATTCAAAATAGTACAGTATCAGAAACCTGTATGTTTATAAAAGAGGAAAGAGATCAAAGTTGGCTCTGCCACCATCATACCTAATTTAAGCACAATGTCCCAACCTTTATGGTACCTTAATGCCAATATATGGAACACTTTGCTTGCAGACTGAACAAAACATTAGAACTAACATTCACCTACACTTGCGGCATATTTTTCATGCAGAAGGAATTTTGACGGCTGCTAAAATTGTATGATTAAGATGAAGTGCAAAGATAATATATCTGGTCTAAAAAAAAAAATGCATCCACCTCATTGTAATCTGCTGTGAAGAGTATTTACAAAGCTGTGGGCTGGCCCAAGCTTTTTAGATAGCATCCCTGTATAGAACTGAAAAAGCACTGACAATCCTCTGAGAATGCAACAAACACTTAAGTGCTTAAGGTATTTCTAGCCCTACGTAGGAATGCACTGTCACTTAACAAATAATCCATAACTACTAAAATCAGCTGGGAATTTGCCACTGTATATTAATGGGATATGCTTTGCACTCATACTGAATTCAAAGTGACCACAGGCTTTCAGTCAGAAACTGAATATCAAGATGTATACTGTGCTAAGCTACTTAAATATCCCTCATTCTCTTTATAAGATGCATGTAAGCAGAAGCTGGACAACTACAGTATCTATTGTGGATGGTTTAATTTGTTTACATCACTGAACAGACCCGTTTGGTGTCTCCTCCAACGTTATGATTTTATTCTGCTGCTAGAAGTAGATGATATAAATCTTCATGGCTGTGTTGACTTGTGAAATTATTATTAACTTTACATGTTCTGCATTTTTAATGGGCATTCAACCAATGTACATGGTTCCCTCTCACCCTCATTGTTATCCTTACAACAAATGTATGATTAGGCTGAGAGACAGAGACTGCAAAAAAAACCCCAACCCCTCATACATATAACAGCCACAAGTGTTCATACAACAAACACCTGCTTGGAAGCAGAGGTAACATCTACTACAAGAACATATGTGGGGGAATTAGAACTAGAATAAGAGGAGGAGAAGCAAGAAGAATAGGAAGAGTTTATCTGTTCCAGAACTGAGAATAACTTTACTGAATGAATAACAATCAGAGAGAATCAGGGTAATATATGAAATAACCCTATGTAAGGGGTAGTCAACCTTGGCTCTTTTATGACTCGTGGACTTCAATTCCCAGAATTCCTGAGCCAGCTTAGCTGGGAGTTGAAGTCCACGAGTCATAAAAGAGCCAAGGTTGACTACCCCTGCCCTATGTTTAACCATTTTATTTGGACTCCATAACTGAGCTGAGAGGAGTATACACTCTACATCGTGTATGGATGTGTAATTCATAATCTCTGTAACAACATAATTGCTTCTTTTCTTTTGTAGAAAGGGTAGAGTCATGTACATCTCCTGGATATGCCTCTGAAATTTAGCAGCAAGTCAGTTGAATTTTGATGGCATGATTTCAGAATGTGTTGAGAAGACTAGGAAGTATAACGTTAACCTGAGATCAGCTTACCACTTAAAGGCTTCGGCACCCAATTCCCATTTTAATCCCCTCTCCAAAACTTTAAAAATTGACTTTAAAAAGTTACCCCTGCCCCTTTCAAAGCATCACTAGATAACCTTCTGCAACCCTCCAGAAGATCAAGATAAGTCTGCATCCTCCCATTAATCTTTCCTGTTTGGCCATAGTAGGCTTAATGCTAATACAGTAATAAATTCGGTGCTAGTTCATTGTTCCTACCTTTTTGTTTGTAAATGTTTCAAACGATGATTTTATGCCACCTATAATCTATTATCTTGATTACAATTTAATATATTTTCAAAACACTGAAATCAAACGCCTATCATCACTGTTTTAATGATGATTAAATTCAAGCCTATAATTCTGAAAACAGATCTGCAAAGTGCTTTTTACAGTTTAAATTAACTTCTATTCAGATCGAGATGAGTTTGGCTTTAGAGCCCATTTGATCACTTTTAAACAATTTTTCCCTTAAAGGCATGCACATCTAACAGGGGGGAAAAAAACCATGAGAAAAAGTTAAATGCACTTTTCAGCATCATGTGTTAAATACCTAAATGGTCTTTGATGGAGCTGAAATGTTTTCAATGAATACCTCTTCGGGATACAGCTGAGAAATATGTGCGTTGTCCTTGCATATTTCCCTTTTTCTTTCCTCATACTTTACTCCTTTCTGGTGTACTAGCTTACTTGTTTTTAAAACCACGGCGACCTTTTTACCATGGCAAAGACAATAATTAAGCTACTGCCTGAATTCCTGTGCATACAATGGCCTCGCAGGTTGGAAGCAAAACATTTGCAGCCCTCCTAGCAACCTGGAGCCCAGACAACAGGTCCAGTGCTACCAGTCTGTCACTCCCTCTGTGACATGGTAACAGCACAGCCTGTGATTCAGGAGAATTCCACAGGGTGCTGTGCTGCCATCTATAAAGCCACTGACGCTTTAAATATAAATTAGCAAGCAAACTATAGCTCCCACCAGCAAGTTTCCCCTCCCCATCTTTTGCTGTATTGATTAGGCACAAAACAAAGTGTCAGGCAATTTTTAGAAGAAGAAAAAAAACCAAGTAAAGTGAAGTGAAGCAAACTTGGGACAACTTTAATCGGGCGAAATATCGTTGCATTTTTTTTCCCCCTAACAAGATCATCGAAAAGGACATTTTAATCTCTTAGTATGGGAAGTTGTTACAAATTGTACTTAAGTTATAATAATAATAATAATAATAATAATAATAATAATAATAATAATAATAATAATAATAATAATAATAATAATAATAATAATAATAATAATAATAGTAAAGTTGGAAGGGACCTTGAAGATCATCTAGTCCAACCCCCTGCTCAGGCAGGAAACCCTATACCATTTCGGACAAATGGCTGTCCAGTCTCTTCTTAAAAACTTCCAGTGTTGGAGCATTCACCACTTCTGGAGGCAGGTTGTTCCACTGGTTAATTGTTCTCACTGTCAAGAAGTTTCTCCTTAGTTCTAAGTTGCTTCTCTCCTTGATTAGTTTCCATCCGTTGCTTCTTGTCCTGCCTTCAGGCGCTTTGGAGAATAGCTTGACTCCCTCTTCTTTGGGGCAGCCCCTGAGATATTGGCACACTGCTATCATGTCCCCCCTCGTCCTTCTCTTCATTAAACTAGACATACCCAATTCCAGCAACCGTTCCTTATATGTTTTAGCCTTCAGTCCCCTAATCATCTTTGTTGCTCTTCTCTGTACTCTTTCTAAAGTCTCAACATCTTTTTTACATTGCGGTGACCAAAACTGGATGCAGTATTCCAAGTTGATAAGGACAAAGTAAGATTCCTGTTTTTTAGTCGAACCGCCTTCTTCGTCCGCCGTGGGGAGATAATTCATTTATTTCATATCAATCCCGTCTTGGTTCTGGGAGTTCAAAATGGTGCAAAAAAAAAAAAATAGTTAGGTGTGATTTCATGCATGCAACACCAGCTTTGAAATATGTTGGGCGCATCCTCACTAGCTCCATACTCAACTGAAACCCTTCAACTGGGTCACCCCTTTCATTAGTAATGTTGAGGCCACAATGCAACTCATAAAAGGGTCAAGTTTGAAGTCCCCTGGATCAGGACTTTACCTTGGCTGTGAATTTGCTGCTCATGGATGGTTTGTTTCAGGTAGCAATAGCTGTGAATGCGAACCCTGTTTCCTTTTTTCTGCCCGCCTATTCATATTCTTCTAAACAAAATCTACACAATATGTACGTTTATGAAATCTTGGAAAAGAGCTGGTTCCATTTAACACAATTTATCTCTTTTCAGGGTGCTGATTTGAAGACGGGGAACATGCAAGGTCATGTATTAGCAGGTAAGCAGGAGCCCTCAATACTTCCTAAGAACTTCTGTGTATCGTTCGGTATCTGTTGCAGAGGCCTCTATAGTTGTATAGGAAGTATGGATCCCTGTTCATGTGTGTGATTGTGTGATCTTGATTGCCTGCAAGTCAGTGAAGGCCAGATCCACTCAAAGCACATCAAGATGAATCCCATTGCTCACTGTCATTCAACAGCTAGATTTTTTTTGGGTCTTTTAAGAAACAGGGAAATTGTAAAACTATTCTCTTACATAGGAATGATCCCAAAACACCTCATTTTCCCCCACCTGAATCTTTTTTTTAAAGCATCAGGTAATTGTGATGCTGCTGCAAATTATTTTAGTCTCTTGTGCAACCTAACTGAAGTTCATGCTGAGGTGTGACACCACCAGCACAAAAGCCATTCCCAAATTCCACCTCTTTCAACTGATTTCATGAAAGAGCATCTCCTATAGAAAAGGAAGTATTTATCTCCACATGGTAACAGATTGGAAAGAGACACTTACGCATTTCACAGGATTTATAATGTCCAAAAAGCTACTTCTCCAATAGAAATGAAGTAGGTATGGTCATTAGAGCAATTTCCATATAAAAACACTGCTGCAGGCAGGCAGGAGATGGGGAAACCCCATTTCTATGTTTGATAAATAAACATTAAACTATATTCTGGCTATTTGTACTGAAGGATGGGTGTGTTTGCTCTGTTCTTGATGTAGTGTGACTGGGAATGTGCTGGATGCACACTAACCTGGAAATTACCCGCAGTAATTTTCCAACAAAACCCATCTATTTTACATAGCCAATGTCTGCCCTGATTTTCAATAATACATTTAAAAAACTCCTAAGTATGAATAACAGTATTTTGCATATTTTCCCCTCATTATACTTTTCTGTCTGCTTCTGCTTTCTTTACCTTACATTACAAATACCTTAGGAATTTGTTTTGCTTTTAAAAATGCAGGTAACATTCAGTAAGGTAAACATCTAACTCAATATTAGAGCAATATCAAGTATTAAACAATATATGATCATTTCAAATTAAAAAAGAAAAACTATTGTTGAATAAATAACAAAATCTGTGTAAAAGGTAAACATGCTGATTAGTAGATTGCCTTTTCAAAAATGTCTTGTATGTAATCCTTCATATAAAACTTTTTCCAATTTTTTCAAAATAATTCTCTTAATAATTCCTCATGCCTGATTCTTCCATAAAGATAAACATTAGTGAACCTCAGTATCAAAATCTAATCTACAACCCAAAAGGTCCAAATATGTCTAGCTCTTTTCAATCCCAGAAATAAAAAAATCCTTTTTATTATGCATTGATCCATGTAATTGCCAAGATCTTTGTGGAAATAAGTAATCTTTCTAACGAGGCCCACGGGTATTGGTAGCATACAAAATTTTCATTCCACATAAATATAGCCAATAAGAAGGAAGTCCAGTGATACATTTGAAAATTTGTGAAGTAAAATTAAAACCACCACCCTCATCAAAAGATAATCTCAATTTAGCCATAGATGCAATACATTGCAGAGTAAAATACAAATACTGTGCCTATTATGGCCACTGCTAATAAAGGGACTGGAAAAAACTCAAGAGGCATGGTCTGTATATTTGTCCTAATTTGCTTGAACAGAGTGCACCATCTAAATTTACATCTTGCTTAATGTAAAAACAGCCTGGTTTTTCCAGCTAGCAAGGAACTTGTACACTTTGCCTAACCATGGAGATTGGTCTGAGTAAAACAAGTGGATTTTGTATTGACGTAAAGGATTGGAGGTTCAGCCATTGTTTATTTGCTTGTTCATGCCATCAGTCCTTAAGTGAGTCTTAAGTGCAGTTCAGCTCCAAATCTGATTTGAAGGGCTGCAACTTTCTCCTGTATTTCATCAAGACTGTAACTAAATGTAGATTCAAAGCTTAAACATCAGGGGTTTTTTTTTTCTTCCCTACTCCCACCCCCATTTTTAAAGTATTTTCCATCTGGTCCAAGAAAACAAAAAAAACCCAAGAAACTTTGAAAGCTTGCACTGTATTTTATGAACTTGTTTTGCCTATTCAAAACAGATTTGCTGATGGCATTTTATAATGTAGTAGCAATAGATTCTGAGCTTGTTTAAACAAGCAGGGTGTTGAATTTTAATAAATATGTCCCTTCTTAAGGTAGCATAACAAAATTCTGCAAGTTTTTACTCTATTTTTTTAAATTCAACTTTAGAAGATGCTGCCTTAGCTTTCAAAAACACTACTGCATAGATACCATTGACCTCCTTGTAAAAATGAGACCCCAATAAACTGAGAACCAACCTATGGGTTCTCTGAAAGATGGCAGAGAGAATAGCTTTGAAATGTCCTGTGCAGAATAGTATGGTTAGGCTCTGTGTGACAGTTCAGGTTCCAAGATTTCCAGAGAGGGAAGATAATAACAGGAAAGATTCCTAGGACTACAGGCTCAGAAAATCCAGGAAATTTCAGCGTCGGACCAGCAAATCAGAAGAATCATTTCACACTCAAGCTGGACAGCAGATTGTGACTTCTTCTTTATCTTACACAAAAAAAGAGCCATCATTATGCAATAGGTATACTTTTCTATCACAGAAAAAGCAAAGTATTTCCTACTCTTACCTCCTATAATCTTCCGCATCTAATTCTGCTTCCCAAAGACTATTTTTTTCTAAGTTCACACACATAAAGTGAAAAGCAGAAAGGTGGTTTCTACATTAAAGAGAAACCCAATCTGGAATGAAGGAGGAATTTCCTGAGAGTGAGAACAGTTAATCAGTGAAATAGCTTGTCTCCTGGAATTGTGGATGCTCCCTCATTGGAGGTTTTCAAGAAAGTATTGCACAACCATTTATCCTGGATGGTATAGGATCTACTGCCATGGCAAGGGGTTGGTCTAGACCAGGGGTAGGCAACCTTGGCTCTTTTATGACTGGTGGACTTCAACTCCCAGAATTCCTGAGCCAGCATGCTCAGCTTGGAAACCTCTCCCTTTCCCCTCAGCGTGGCTGGCTCAGGAATTCTGGGAGTTGAAGTCCACCAGTCATAAAAGAGCCAAGGTTGCCTACCCCTGGTATAGAAGAACTCCAAGGTCCCTTCCAATCCTGTTACTCTGTAAAGTAGACATAGATTATACTTGAGGTCCTCAAAACGTCCAGGTAATAATGAGTCCATCAATGCATTCTTTGATGTTTAGTGCCTCCTGCTTATTCATACTGCAATGCGAGATAGCATATCCTTAACCTTCAACAATATCTTTGGGTCTCATATGAGCCCCAGATAAACTCTTAGAAAATACGATTTAAACTGGCCATAGCCTCCTGCTTTGTTTTCTGCTGCATGGATACGGTGTGATAGGCCATATCCATCATGTCAACCATTTTATTGTGGGAGTGCTGAAAATATATTCTTAAAATTCCAGTGTCACTGGCCCCACCTGCAAGGCTTTTACATCAGCTGGTGGATTTGCAGGACTGGACAATCATAAGAAAGCTAAGGTTTTTTGGCTCATAAAATTTTGAAGTGAAAAAAGTGCATCAGGAAGTGAATCTGTGATAGTTACATTCGAGAAGAAAGAGTACCACCTCCCACCCACCCCTTTTGATTAGGCTGTGAAGAATTTTATCTCTTCAATTTCTTTACATCATCTTGTCTTCTTGAATCCAATCTGAAATGCCCTTTGAGCTAAGATTGGGGTTTTAAACCATTAAGGAGCATCTGCATACATAATAGCTCTGCTTGATATTTGATTCTTTTTTTTCACAACACAGAGGGAGGGGAAGCCATCAACCCACTGGTGAGGCATTAAAGATTGACAGCAAGTAATACCCTGATTTCATTTACATCTGAGCTCTTCAGAAATTAAGTGTAGTTTCCTCTTGCTGGTTCTTATGGCAACCTATGCAATTGATAGAGCATATGGAAGCTAAACTAGCTAGAAATGTTGAGATGATTGAAGTTGGAACTTGACGGGGAGGTCTGGATTCCTGCTTTCTAACTAACATCTTGTCAGGCAGGAATGTATGTTTTAAGCCCCTGTCATGGTCAAATGGATGCTATCAGAGGGAAGCTATTGTATAGTTTGCCAGTTCTGCAAAAACAGAAAATAGTGCTTTTATGAACCCTACAGCAACCAGTTGCTATCCTAAACTCAAACATTATGGTAGTGTTGTGACTTTATCTTTAATTAGTTACAGGCTTAGAAGATCCAATTCCCAATACCCATCCAGCCATGGATCTTACCAAGTTTAGGCCAATCACTCTCTCTCAGCTTACTCTACTCTACAGGGATGTTATGAGAAAGGACCTGGGTCAAAAGTATGATAAAAATGTAAAAAATAATCAATGCTGGGGAAAAATAAATATTTGACATATCTTATCCTGCTCTTTCAAGGAAATTTGTTAGCTTAATGAAAAGTATTAACTTAATTTTTTTTTCCTCATCTAAATTGTTAGTGGAGCACTTTTAAGATTTGTGTTATCTATAATAAAAACTCATCAGTTAATTTAATATTTAAGTATATCAATAGCTTAGTAGCTTCATACAGTATTTCCATATCCTATGTTTGGGTATCTTATCAGCTTAGCAGTTTTTTTAGTTTTAATTCTTTGGTATTCTAGTAGCTGCATTTATATCCTATTTTAATTTTATCTTTCTTAATTTGTACAATCTATTTAGAATGTTTCCTTTTATCTTCTTATGAATCTTTAAAATGTTATGAACTTATAAGAGTTAATAATAAAAATAATAAAAGGTACAATTAATATAGCTACTGGCTGTGTTCATGGGCTAAAATTGAACTAGTTGGTATTATATGGATCGCAAACGGGTGTATGGCTCATTGAGTTGAGGTTGGTAAAATGAGGACCGAGATTGTTAGGGGCAAGATGCTGACTTTGTAAACAGCTTAGAGAGAACTAACAAGCACTGTGAAGTGGTATATAAATCTAAGTGCTGTTGCTATCTGAATCCACCCAGCATAGTTAATTCCATAAACCATGATTTCTTTAACCATATATCAATGTACTGTACAAAAAAGCCACTCTCCTGATGCAGTCAGAGGATATGTTTGCATGACATTTTTATTCACACAACACACTAGACCAAAATGTGTAGATAGTTAATTGGCCATTCAGTCTCTTTTGCTAATAGTCATTGCCTCCTAGTAATAAGTAATCATTTTCCTTTTTAAAAGCCGTCTCTATATAATGCAGCACTATTCACAAAGGTCAGACTCATGTAACTCTATGATATATGGATAGCTTTAAACGTTAGCATTTCTATAGCTGTATTCAAATCATATTGAGGCACAAATTGGCAACCACATTATAACCTAGGATGAAATACAAACTCAGCCTATATGATTAGCTGAATGCTGAGTATATTGGATTACTGGGTTAATTAATTAAACCAGATTACATTCCCCAGGGAGAAATTAATGTAAAAATGGCCTATTTTTCCCAATATATTTTTCTCTCTAATCCAATTGAAGAGAAGCAAGATGGGGAAAAAATATTCATTTCTCACCTCCAAATTATTCTTTTGCAAGGCTACTTTGGCCCAAAGTTGAAACTTGGAGAGTTCGGGTTAGTAATGAAAAAATGATGGGAAGAAAGATATTAAAATAATTCCCCACAGGTCAGAGAATTATGGTGATAAGAACATCAATGCATTAATTATCTGCTTTTTCATTAAAGGACAGTGTTTAAGGTGGCTAACAAGAGTAAAATAAAAGGCCAACACAAATGAAAACATTATTGAAGCATCATTAAAACAGAGGATTGCACTTATACAGGTCAGCAGCCAACCCACTACACACACCCAAGGTTTGCCTGGAATTCTTCAGTTGGGGTCTCAATCCAACGTAACTAAGTTACAGTATTCTTTATTCGTTTATTTAGATTCACATTTATACCTTCCCCTCCACAATTACATATAGACTTTCAACATTTAAAACAATAAAAATTAAAAATACAAAATCAAGAGTCAGAAAATGTCATACTATTGATTATATATATTTCTGGATCAGGATCAGGGATGTCGTGTGCAAGATATAATGTTGTGAAGATTGTTCTCCTTCTGGGGCCAGTTCCAGTCAGTATTGGTAGGAGATAAAGGATCTTGTGAGTTGTACTGCCTTATAGGTTTCAGATTGCAATTCAAGACAATGATTATCACCTATAAAACCTAGCACGGCTCAGCTGGGTTAGTTGTGAGACTACCTATCTCCAATTATTATCTGCCTCTACTACAAGAGCTGATAGGTTGACACTCCAGGTCCTCTCTGTGTAAGAATGCCATCAGTGGGATCCAGAAAACATCCTTTTTTTGTGTGTCCTGGTGCCTGCTTTTTGACAAAGCATGTCCCACCCTCTCCTGCCTCCCAAGATTCTGGTGACCCAATCCAATCAGCCCTCCTTAAGTTTTTAAAACTTGGGTTTTCCCCTGTGAACTGGGTTAGGGCACTGAGAATCCTTCACTTATAATTTAGAATACGTCATGTTTTTCAATCTCGTTTTACTATTTATTATTTAGCCTGTTTTTATCGCATTGTGTGTTTTGCCTTTATTGTTTATCTTGTTTTGTTTTTAATCCTATATTAGCCACACAGAATCCCATATTGTGAGTTATTTTATTGCAAGAAATATCATGTGAGCATGATAGCGAGAGGCAGACAAACTGGAATAAGTCTAAAATTAGGTAGTGCTTTGGGGCTTGCGTGTCATCCATCTGGAAGATGGGTTAGGAGAGGTAACAAGAGGTGGATTTGGAAAGAAAAGGAACTAATCTAAGCTTGAGTGGTTGGGGAAACCAGGTGAGTTTAAAGGGAGTTTCTTTCCAACAAAGACAAGACAAGCACATTCTCGCAACTTGATGGCAAACAGCCAGATAAAGAGAAAGGGTGGCAACGTGTTCAGAGATTTACACACACACCAGGTGCTCTAAAGAAAGATTGAAATCTATACCATCAATCCTCATTTGCTTCCATCATTATATTCCTTATTAGGAACGTTTAATAATGCCTCTCTAAATAGGGATCGCAGTTGAAGAAAATAAAGAATTCTAGTCCCTACGTCTGGTGTAGTGTATAAATGCAAACAAACTAAGAATTATAGAGCTGTAAAAAAAAAATATCCCTCTGAGAAATAGAAGAAAAAAAAAAGTCTCAGCAAAACTATAAGTCAAAGAGGCCCGGTATAGATAAATTCAACAAATAAAATGGTTATTAAGAAAAAAACAATAGGCTCATTCCTTTTCCAAAGTGGCTGTGTCTCGATCTTAGATAAATGTTTTAAGGGGGCGTATACGCACATATACAACCAGCATTTTATTTTACTTTTATTTCTGGTATCCAGACTACCTCCGGCCCACACCACCCCCCGAAAGTGGTTACCACCGCTACCAGTTCCTCCTCTATGAACAACCAGCTCGTGAAGCGGTATCCTTGAATCCAGATGAAATTGCATCTTCCGGTGAGAAACTCCTTTGCCGGTTTGGCAGTTCAAAGGTGTCCTTAGTTCTTTTGGGTTGATTTTTTTTTTCCAGTCTGCTTCAGCGTAGTTAGAATTCCCCATAGGTATCTGTTTGTGAATATGATGAAAAATGCCCCAGCAGGGGGCATGGCTTTGCTTCAAGCAGGATGGATATTTACTTGACAGTGTGGGAAATATTTGTTGCTGCTGCTATTACCAAAGTAAATTCGCATGTCGACTCTGTAAAGGTGACCAAGCAATCATAGAGTTGGATGAGTCTCAGAAACAAACAGCTCAAGGTGCTTTGTTTAGAATATATAAAGCACACCGGTCCCCAGATAAGGTGGACCTATACAGATAGGGATGCTTTTCAGTGGAGAATGGTGATCAGAGCTGAGGTGGCAAAGCTTTGGTGGCCAGTGGGCATGTGCTGTTGTTGTTACGGTTATTCTTTGAGGGACACAATCAAAAGGGACACGATACTGTGACTGCATGAAATGAGTAAGGAAGGCCTGTATTTCTGTGGATGGCATGGGTAGAAGGTACAGAGATGCTAAGCTTCTTGGGTGTGCTAAGCCTAATTAAAGACTTAGCTGGTATTTTATTTTATTTTATTTTATTTTATTATTTTATTTTATTTTATTTTATTTTATTATTTTATTATTTTATTATTTTATTTTATTTTATTTAATTTATTTTATTTTATTTTATTTTATTTATTTTATTATTTTATTTTATTTTATTTTATTATTTTATTTTATTTTATTTTATTTTATTATTTTATTTTATTTTATTTTATTTATTTTATTTTATTTTTTTATTTTATTTTATTTTATTTTATTTTATTTTATTTTATTATTTTATTTTATTTTATTTTATTTTATTTTATTTTATTTTATTTTATTTTATTTTATTTTATTTTATTTTATTATTTTATTTTATATATGGTGGAAAAAGTTAGGAAATAACATTGCCAAAGGTTTGTTGCTATACTTCACTGGTAAAGTGTATTCAGGATTTGGGGACCTCAAAAGAAAAAGCATCCAAAATGTGTAGGGCAGCTGGCCGACTCTGCGAGTTGAAGTCCACATACGTTTGTTGCCAAGTTTGAGAAACACTACCCTAAAAGTAGGCATGCTGGCATACATGCTTATGTTTTAATGTCTGAGTAAAGGAGGAAAGGTGTTAGAAAAAATGAATGGACCTGAGGGATATGAACACCCTTCTTTGAATTCCTGGGAAAGGAAGGTGGAAAGGCATCAGGAAGATTGGTGGGTGGTTGAGTTGAGCAGCAGAGTTGAGGCTGGGAAGATCAAGGAACTGGGCAGGACTAGAAGGTAGAGGTTGAAAAGAGGAAGAGGGAGGGAAGCTTCTGAAATGATGGGATGTCCAGGCTAGCAGATATGTGCCAGATTCCTTTCCTCCACCCTAGCTACTGCCCCAGTCAGCACCAGATGATAGAGCAATGAGGAAACAAAAGGTTCTTTAAAGTTGGCACCAGAACTGACGTGATAAATTCAAGCAGACATGCTAAGCAGAAAGTATACCGCATGCCTGGCAATACAGAATCAAGTTTTCCAGCTCTGCTGATTCTGCTGTGTTCAGAATCAAAGCCTACCTGTGATTATTTGATTAAGTTTCCATAGTGTAGTAAGCCTTGGTTTCTTCCAGCCACAATTTTTTAAGCAGCCACATTGACTGCATTCAAGCTTCATATTAAACAAATAAAAAAATCACTCTTCCCCTTATGGCTTAGTATGACCGAGCCTTTGAGCATCAGTGGACTCAATCACTGGGTTATGTAGGAGAACACTATTAGTAATCCAGCTGCGTGGCAAACCTATTTAGGGTACATATTTACTTTCCATTTGCATGTCAATTGAGAATGGGTGGAAAAGAAACAGCCAGGCTGAAAGACAGATTATGGTGGCAGCAGATGTAAAGGTGAGGAAGATCTCAGATACTGTGAAACTGAGAATAGTCTTTGCTCCTGTATCCAAGAGCGTTAGGAGTTTCATTGGTGACACCTCAGAGCTATCATGCATGTCAGGCAATGAGATAAAAATCAGGAATAATAAGATTTGGCAACTGAGTTGCACAAACAGTCTTCAAACAATGTTAATAAAATAACAGCTCTGCTGAGCCAGGCACGTTCTTAGCATGGAGGGACAACTAGTCTCCCAGAGGTAAATGCTGCTTTAAGAATTATTTGCTCAAGTGGAATGTCAAAAGAGAGATTCAGGAATAAGAATGCCTCGCCCATGGCGACATGACACTACACAAGAAGTACCAAGCACCTATTGAAATCAGTTTATGGAGTCAAAGAAACAACAGGTGCACAACATTCTGCTTTAAGAAGTATAATTCACATTATGGCTGTAAAAAAACTGAGCACGCTCTTTGAAAGCAGTTGAAAGCAGTGAGAGAGGAATGAAATTTCCCAAATGAATTTGTCCTTCTTTGCCTGTTTGTAAACCAATGGTATATATTACAGCTGACAAGTCCTCCAAACGATGATGATGACACAATGCAAATTGGATTAGATGATGACAAGAGCCCCTTTCTAAGGTCTGCTGGGGGTAGATAAAATATAGTCAGGAGTCTGCAGCTCTGTCCCCAACTACATAGTTATGGGGTGTGCAGAAGACGTATCCTCAAAGAGGTCACTAAGTTTGGGCCTCAATGAGTGACCTATTCAACTGACTACAGTACTATGATAGTATATACCAGGGGTGTCAAACTCGCAACGTCACGTGACGTATCGTGATGTATCACAACTTTTTTTCCATTGCCGACAATGGGGTGGGCGCGATTTCGGCATGACTCATCCGGCCCATGGGCCGGCAGTTTGACACCCCTGGTATATACTGTAGTGTAGTATACGAGGAGACAATTGCTTCATTGTTCTTAATGTGTGCATGT
Source organism: Protobothrops mucrosquamatus (assembly GCF_001527695.2). Classification (NCBI taxonomy): domain Eukaryota; kingdom Metazoa; phylum Chordata; class Lepidosauria; order Squamata; family Viperidae; genus Protobothrops; species Protobothrops mucrosquamatus. The sequence goes on from NW_015386948.1 coordinate 603,293, forward strand.
ATAAACAGATACACATGAAAGAGGAGGATTCTTGTGCTTTGAGAACCTGTGTTTGGTCTCAGGCCTGGGGTGGTGTTTTATTATTTGTTAGGGCCCCTGTTTCATTTTGTTTTATTTATAAAAAAAATTGTATAAAATTACTTTAGTATGGGCTGACTGATTTGAAGTTTTTATCTGTTTTTATGTTTTTGCTAGTTTTGTAGGCTACCCAGAGTCCTTTGCAGTTGAGCAGCGAAATGCAGATAAAGATAGAGAGACTAATGGACAAATAGATAGATATGCTGGGCTACACAAACAAAAATGATGCCAAACATCAAAGCAAAATATTAAGTTATTGATAGAAAAATTGCAAAAATGGTACACAGATAAAGGAGGAGGAGTCAGTCTTTATCAGGTGCACCAGAGGAAATATCCAATAGGTTTCTGTGAGACTCACACAACCACATTCCACACAACATATTGGTTATCACACCAGCAGGTGTGCTATCTGAGGAAAGGATTGTAGTATTTTCCAAGTATGAATTTGTGTGCTTTGTGGCAGGATTGTTGCATATGCTTTCTATACAAACGTTAACGCTGTATTAACTGTCAAAGCACAAAGTGTATAGTAAATGAGAAGAATGTGTGCAAGACATATGTAATAAGTATATAACAAGAGAGGGGAAAAATAAGTTTCCCATTCTGGCAATTGGACAGAATTCATTATTTCTCATCTTGACAGGTAACAACCTTGGATTATGATTTCCTGGTTATGATTCTCAGATGCTTCAACTTTATTAAAATAAGTAGCTGTTGGAAATTTGTTTACTTATACATGTATTTATATAACTAGCTCCAAATTTATATAATAAAAAATTAACCCATGCAATTACAAGCATTTCTGAATAGATTCCATAGTTAAAATTCCAAAATTAATGTGTTAAAATCTCAAATCCTTAGAAAAAGAGGAATTCCTTAGCACAGGACTGAAAAGATAAGTATATAGGTACAGTAGCAGTTAGCTGCATGCAGGAAAGGTCTCAATCAAAAAAAAAAAGAGGATGTATTCTAAATATGACTACGTTTGCCTCGATCCCTCGTTCAGAATCACCGAAGTAAATATTTAAAATATTGTTAAAATTGTTTGTACAGAGCTTAACATTTAAAAAAAAATCTTAAATGAGCCTATGTTCTTTCATAAACACAAGTGATTCTTGCATAACCAATTTTGTCTTTAAGTTATCACGAGTTCAAGACCAATGACTACTGGCTTCTATGTAGATCCATGGGAGAATTTCCTACTGATTTGTGGGAGTTATTATAAAACAAGGGTGGGGTCTCCAGATTTAGTTGAAGTTTGGTCCCAGTGTGTCCTTTTCCTTAGGGAAGCCATGGAATAAGTCCCAATAGTACTCCAATCAGGAAAGGGATGTTCTGCACAAATGATTCTGTAGAAGGTAAGGGATGTGCTTCTATATGACCACTTTGATGGTTCTTTCAGTGGGATAAATCTTCAGGAAAATATGGCAGTGGAGGGATAGGGAAGAACAGGAAGTTTTGAAAGAAGAGTCTCCCCACTTCACAGTGTCCAGATGTGCTGGCCAAACAAAGCTAGATTACGCTTTTGCATCAGGGATCTCATATTTTTCTATTTGTTCTATTCATGGGTTTTTTAAAAAAAAATATTCCAGAACTCTGGTCAAAGGCAAAGCGATAGTGGTAAAACAAACTGGGTGTGTTTGAGTGTTGCTGTTGTTTTTGTATTACTTTTGCTCTTAGTCTCTCAGGGTACCTGATCAAGTTCTCTGGAACCCTGGGGTTCTACAGAACACAGTTTGAAATGTCCAGGTTTAAACAATCTGATCAATAGTTTTTGTGCTATCTTGATCAGTAACCAATTTCAATATCTGATGAAGTGTTCCATAATTAATATGCAAAATGCCATAAAACTCTTTGTTGCTTTTTCTGGCAGGGAAAAAAAGAACTCTAACTTGGCTGCCATTCTAGAAACTTTAATTAAAAACAAATTCAGTGAAACAATTTTTATCCAATTCAGACATTTCCTGAAAATATGACATTAACAACTGAAACAGAAGCTTATTTTCAAAGGAAAATTTAACACGTCTGATTAAAATACTGTGAGAGCAGAATTAAATAATACACTGGGATCAAGTCTCTGACAAACTACCACCTTGCTGTACACAGCCAAAGATCTAAATTGTTTCAGGGGTAAAATCAAAGGAAAATTTAAGTTACCTGATTTAATGGGGATGAGGAATAGGATATTTTAAATTGTAACAGTTCAAGGCCACGGAGGAATCTAAGAGTTAAAGTTTTCGGAGCAATGCCCAGAATGTGGAGTAGGCAGTCAGTGTATTGACTTAAGTTCATGCTGAAATCCAATCTGATATAAGTAGAGTATTGAGTTGCACTAGCAAAACTGATCATTAGCCAGAAGCACAATTATATCTACTGTAAAGATAAAATTGCAGCTAAAATGTAGATAGCCTGAGGTTCCAAGAGGGAAGGGTAGGATAAAAGTATCATGAATTCCATATAGTATTCTTTTTCTTCCATAGTTTCTAAAGCATTCTATGTCTAGTCTTCTTATGAACATAGCTTCAAAGATAGCTTTCCGTAGAGCACAGTGCTATTAGATATAAACAACTTTAAATTAATTCAGTTGGGAGCTTCAGACAAAGGTCTGATTTTTGCACTTCTGATGTATTCAATGATGATGTGGTCCTAGAACAAGAAACAAAAGTGCATTCAAGTTAAGAGAGTTGAACTTGATATCCTAGTTCAATCCCATGTATTTAGGAAGAGGTGTTCCACATTAGGATTACTTACCACAACAATGCTTTTTAGTTTAGAACCCTTTCCTTAGTATTAGCGAGGTTTCTGAAAGCAGAATGACTGATTCCAACAGTCCTTCTATTTTCTCTTGGTCTAAAATTGTGCAACCACCCAGCAATCCAATTTAAAGGAAATCATGAATCTTAACATAGTGTATTGTTAATTACCTCACTAAAATTCAACAAGTTTCAGGTGACTTCTGTGCAATTTCCTTTTCTTTCAATCCTACCTATACATCTGTCTTTGTGACAATCTGATTTGGAAAGTGCTCAGTTCTGTGCAGGTCAACGTCAGTGGCTCCAAAAACATTATGAGAAAAAAAGAAATATTCTTTTTTTCTCTCTCCAGGCCTTGCATACAGACCTATATTGGGTTTGTCCTTGAATTCTCCCCTATTTAAAACAAAAAAAAAATTCAAACAAGTACTATACCATTTTCTTACAGAAAAGCTACTTCAACAATTTTATCATTTAGCTTTCTTTTAGCTACATTTAAGTCTTATTTAAAATTATGACATCGTTTCAGCTTCCAGGCATATGGGTCAATTATATTTTATGGCTGATTGTTCTCTGCTATCATTTTCACGTCAGCTCACTATTTTACTGAAGTGATCTCCTCTACAGTAAGTGTCTTAAATACGAGTGGTCCATGATTCATCAGTTCACACATTCCATTGTTAAACCATCATTAAGTTTCTGTAAATATTGGGTTAGCATGAAGTCACCCAGGGAATCCAAAATCTGAAAAAGAAAAAATGCTCAACAAATAAATAAGCAGATTCACACATTCTATATCTTTTTGTATAATTTGTTCGTTCAGCAGCACATTTCAGCTGGTATGAAATATTGTTTAATACTGACACAAAAACATTAATAGTGGCAAAACAAACCATTTAAATAAAAATGACCACACAATGGCCATTTAGACTTCAACCGATCCAAAAAACATTTGCTTCACAACCTTGTGCCCAAACCTAAATCCCAAACTTGCATACTTTGCTAACGTTACTGGCAATCCATTATAACATTTCAATCACCCATCCAAAATATATTTAAATAGCAATTAAACCTTTCTTAGGGCTCTCCATAACTCAGCCAGACTTTAAACATAAATAAGCATAATCAAACTGATTTGATCTACTGTATATTAGGAGCAGCATCTCCCCCAAAATGCTACAGAAACACAGATCAAACTTTACATATTTCATTGTTGCTTTTTAGACATAAAATATACGTTGGATTAACCACATGAATCCTAGATCTCGCTAATTAATGAAGAGGAAGACCTATGCTGCTTGAAAAAGTTGTCCCATAATTAGGGCACAATTGTTATTTAATTATTCCATCTGTAGCTTATTATGCTTCTACCAACTCCTTGCCAGCTAACTTCAGCGGATTGTGATACTCTTTATTTTCCTAGATAGATCTGAAAAATTTCAGATAATTGGCCACTTACACTATAAGACAGTGCACCACATTTTGTTGCAATGTGGCTAGGAATTTTGAAAAAAAAAATCACTTTGTAGTGTGCTAGTTGGCTAAAGCATAGTGTCACCTCCATGTACGCCCTTATTGGCACAGCAGCCAAACAGGAGAGGGACAGACTTCAACAGATAGTTAGGACTGCAGAAAAAAAACAAACACAACCAGCCTGCCTTCCATTGAGGATCTGTATACTGCACAAACCAGAAAGAGGGCTGAGAAAATATCTACAGATCCCTCACATCCTTCTTCAACTCCTCTCCTCAGGCGCCCGTATAAAGCCTTCCATGCCAAAACAACGAGACATATAGTTTTTTTCCCCTCATGCCATTGCTGAACACTTAATTCCCACAGCACACTCTCATTTCTCTTCTTTTCCCATCTTTTATGATTTATCAGTTGTTGTTTGTAACTTATGAATAATGATTGTAACTATGATGATGACCTATGACCTATTACTTGCTGTTTATGTGTACAGTGTGAGCTTATGCACTGGAGACAAATTCCTTGTGCGTCCGATCACACTTGGCCAATAAAGAATTCTACTCTACTCTACTCTACTCTACTCTACTCTACTCTACTCTACTCTACTCTACTCTACTCTATATACCCTGAAGACAAGGAATAGGAAAAACATCATACATATACTCACAAATACACAATTAAATAAAAATAAAAATCTGTTATCATCCAGAAAATTTTTTCAAGAATTTATTTATTTTATTCAAATTATTTATATATATCCACCCATCTTATATCAAACTCTGTATAGCTCCCAGTCAATCAAAAAGAATGGAATCTATATGACACCTTTTTATGTGCTGGGGGGGTAGGCAGCTGTGATCATTATTAAGAGACTGCTATAAGTTCAGATGCAAATTTCAGATATCAGAAATTTCAAGATCAAACTTTTGGAAAAGGCAACCCAAAGAGTAATGCAGTATTCAGGTTTTGTATTTTAGGTGGCATTATCACAAGATGTTGCTCTTCTTGTGTATCATTTGCAAACTGCGAGCTGTTACCTTTGGAGCTCTTTTCTAGAACTCTGGAAAAACAGAATCTACCTGTATTGTGAATTTCTAAAGCAGGGTCAGGATTCTGACCTTCAACAAAGAGGCCCTGCTGCTAAAACACTTGATGGAAGATTATTTTTAGCTGTTTTGCTGCTGAATCATACAGCTCTTCTGAGAATTTTATGCCAAATTCTCAAAGCAGTTTTATGAGAGTTTGTTGTTTCCTAGTTGACCTGATCATCCACCATATGGCTCATCCCTTGGATTTCAGATGAATGTTGATTCACACCATTCAATCTGTAAAGAAGCATTTTACTCTTCCATATCTCTTATTATTTGTATATCAGCAAAGGCAGGAGGTAAAAATCCTAGGCTGGCTCTTCCACCGTAAATAGAAAAATCAAAAAGTATTGGAACCCCTGGTTGAAAAATCCTGCTGCGACAGAGAAGACATGATTCCTGCTTAAAAGAAGGAACCTAAAGTCCTTTCTTCATTTGTCACATTCAGGAAACAGTCAAATTTACTAGATGGGAGGGACATGTACTCAACATTGCACTGCAAGTTGTATGTAATCTTACATACACACACACACACACACACACACACAAATGCTGCATGAAGTTAATAATTTATGAGATCAGTCTAGAAGAAGCAGAAGCAGCAGCAACCTGAAATCCTCAATTCTTTCATTCCAGTCATGGAAGAACTGATAGTGGTATTAAAGAGACGCACGTGGTTCAATAACGTGAAGGTTTATCAAGACTTTTGAGCCATTCTTGTTACTTTAATCCCTCATAGGGCAACCTACAGACTGCAGGTCCCTCCCAACTCTGTTATTCTGAATTACCTTTTTTTTTTAAAAAAAAAAAAAAAAACCTCCATCACGAAAGCAACATTTGAAGAAGTGATGCCATTTATTTATTGGCTAGATTGATATCCTTTCTTTCCATTCAGAACACAAGGTATTCCCTCCTCGGTTTTCCCCTAGAGCCATCTTCCTATCAAGTAGATTGACTTGAGAGAGAAACAGACGACACCAAGCTGGTAGGAATAGCCAACACTCCAGAAGACAGGCTTAGGATACAGGAGGATCTGGACAGACTTGAACACTGGGCGCTATCTAACAAAATGAAATTCAGCAGTGAAAAAAGTAAGGTTCTACATTTAGGCAAGAAAAACCAAATGTTACAGGTATAGTATAAGGGGTACCTTGCTCAATAGTAGTAACTGTGAGAGGGATCTCGGAGTCCTAATGGACAATCACTTAAATATGAGCCAGCAGTGTGCTGCAGCTGCCAAAAAAGCAAACACAGTGCTAGGCTGCATTAACAGAGGGATAGAATTTATCTATCCCTCTGTTAATGCAGTGCCTTGGTAAGGCCACACTTGGAATACAGCATCCAATTTTGGAATACGGCATCCACTTGGAATACGGCATCCAATTTTGGTCACCACGATGTAAAAAAGATGTTGAGACTTTAGAAGGAGTACAGAGAAGAGCAACAAAGATGATTAGGGGACTGGAGGCTAAAACATATAAGGAACGGCTGCTGGAATTGGGTATGTTTAGTTTAACGAAGAGAAGGACGAGGGGGGACATGATAGCAGTGTTCCAATATCTCAGGGGCTGCCACAAAGAAGAGGGAGTCAAGCTATTCTCCAAAGCCCCTGAAGGCAGGACAAGAAGCAACGGGTGGAAACTAACCAAGGAGAGAAGCAACCTAGAACTAAGGAGAAACTTCCTGACAGAACAATTAACCAGTGGAACAACCTGCCTCCAGAAGTGGTGAATGCTCCAACACTGGAAGTTTTTAAGAAGAGACTGGACAGCCATTTGTCCGAAATGCTATAGGGTTACCTGCCTGAGCAGGGGGTTGGACTAGATGACCTCCAAGGTTTCTTCCAACTTTATTATTATTATTATAAATGGATTCCAGAATTACCAAAACAGCTTCCATGGCTGAGGATGGACTTGAATCAGACTCTCCCTGATTTTTAGTTGAACCCCCTGGTTTCAGCCCCCTCCCTTCTTTATCATGTCTTCCAGTATTTGAGGGGCTCTCACAGAGAAGCCCTCGAGCATTAAACAAGAAGTAACAGGTGGTAAATCATTAAGGAGAGAAACAACCTAGAACTAAGGAGAAACGTCCTAATGGTGAGAACAATTAATCAGTGGAACAGTTCGCCTCCCAGAGTTGTGGGTGTTGCATCTCTGGGCATTTTTCAAGAAAGAATCCCCCCTCAAAAGTAATGCCGATCTTGCCTGATTGTACAAGTAGGTAGCCATAATTGTGCAATCTTGCCAATATAAATTATATTGTGATGAATGTTTAGTATAGGTTTTTTTTTTTCCTAATTTAGTGCTCCGTTATGCTGTCTGAACATGGTTGGAATTTAGGCATTCATATTCATTTTGAGCCGAGTATGTCCAGCTACTAACATATAATACTATCTGGCTTCTTCTAAAATTCATAAATGTATGCATTTCTATGCTTTCCTTCCATTCCTTCTAGAGAATATGAAATTAAGGCTAAGTTCTTTTCGTGTTTTTAGCATTCACCAGAGCTTAGGAATCCCATTTTATACAAAATAAACCGGATCTCTCAAGGGTAGTCTCAGAAAGCCTTCCTTAAACTAAAATTCAAATGACCAGAAGAGGGCACTCAACTCTGGACTGTGTTGGTTTTTTAATTTAAATACTTGGTTAAATCAGTGGCAAATGGAAAGAGGAAAGTGACAGTTAAGGAAGTTTAAAGGCAAAAAAAAAAAAATACTTGAAGAATTACAGCAATTATCTTTCATAAACCTCTTAATAAGAAATCCTGTGAGTTTTATTTTCTGGAGCAGGAGCATCTATATGCATTTGTATCTATTTTTTGATAATGTGAGTTGGCACACTCAGCAGCTGGGAGTAAATCAAATAAATGAATATCAGTTGAAGTGACATCAGCTGATAAGAGAAAGGATTTTAAAAATCTAGTTACCAGAATCACATTAATACTCCTTTTGATATCAACCCCAAGCCTGCTAATAACAACATAATTGTATGAATATGAATAGATTGCTGAAGCTATGATGGCATGTATATATTGACAAAGAATATAATTTATATCTACAGTTTGAGGGTCATCTTCATTTGAAGTGATTGCTTCAGATACTGCTTGACCTGACTTCATAGCTTAGCTTTAAATGCACTAGGTGCTGTATATATGTGCTAAATGTATTACAATAGCAGTTTCCAGACTGGAAAAATGGGAGCTCTATGGTAGGATTGCTTCAAAAGCAAACCCAGGAAATATTAGGAAATACCCTGTAAATTGAAACCACTACTTTGAAAATTAGGATATGCTCAAGTATGACATATGCATAGACCTATTTGTTAATTTTGCTCAGTGAGAAAATTTGATAATAACACTATCAGTATGAGAACCTGCTACTTTTATGGGACTATTTCAAACCTTCAGACTCTTGAGCCTAATGGGCATATTTAGAATTTTGAGAAAAATCATGGGTATTCTCCCCCAAATGACTGCCAAAGTACTATGACCAGATTCCTCCTTCCCAGCTGGAAATTGGGTGAAGCAAAGAAAAATAACTTATCCAGGAATCTAATTTGAATTGCAGAGTTGAAGTTTGATTTCCAAACCACTTTTTAAAATTTTGCCGTTCTCCCTTCCAACATCCATGACACAGATTAATTGATGAGGTGTAGAGACAAGTAATTAGGCCAAGAATTTGACTAGAAGAATGAGATGAAATAATCAAATCACACGTTGGCACTATGAAGCCCAACAATAAACACATTTTACCAAAGAAAATTTTTGATTTCCATACAAATATGCGTTGACAAAATATCCACTCACCAAAGCCAACAGCTTACACGTACATATACAGCTGCACAAAATAAATATATAATTAATAAAGAGAAGTAACAGATAATTGCAGACAGGCCAAGCTCCTCACCACCCCCATTAATCCTCAAGTTGTAGGCAGATACTACTCACAGATTACTTTTTAATTTTCTGCAGATGGCTGGGTGCACTTCGAATGACATGGTAAACTGCAGCTGCTTAATGGCTGGTGTTTTAAGCTGGATTTTTACTTTGCATCAAGCTGCATTACCAGTTCAAGAAGTATATATACACATAAAGCCATGCACTAAAAGGGGAGAAAACCTGGTACGTGCTAAAATTCATTAGCATCATATTAGACACTCCCTAATTAGCACAGAAATATACAAAGTTCTCAGATGTTTAAGATTCCAGCATTTAAGATTCCCCAGGAGAATCTTGGGGGGGGGGGAGTGTAAAATGTTATAATCAAAAAGAAATTATATTTTTCTCTTATGTTTAGTTCTTAGGGTCAGACATAGTCACTTTCTTATTATTAGCATCTTATTATTATACTAAATGTGAAATGCTGTATGAATTTAATATAAAGCAGACTTTCTTGCTGTACAAGCATAGTGCTTTGAGCAGTTTACGATTGGCTATTAAAGTTCAATAAAAATGCAGTTCACCACAAACTATAACTGTAAAGCTTATTTCATCCTAATTTTGGGATGCCTGCAGGTAGTTCTTCTATATAACCCGATATTTCTGCCAGTCCAATAAGGTGTGGAGACTTTAAAGGTTCCTAGGCATTGAGAAGAAATGCATTGATTGTCCAAGCATCCCTCCAAAATTAGTCTTTGCCTAAACTTACCAGCTGCCTTCTCAGTAGGGGTTACCAGTTGGCCGGTCTTGTCTTTTGAATTAAATGAATGGAACTGCAAGATGAGTGTGTTTAGCAACATAATCAAAAGTCCCTAAGACTCTGTGGCTATTGTTAACAGCAAAAAGGATTCCCGCCTACTGCCACTGGGACATCATTAATCTTGGCAGAAAACCTTTAGGACCCCTTTCACCAAGAAGAGCCCCAGTTAATAAGGCAGATGAATTATAAGATACAAACTGTGCTGATATCAGTGCAAAAAGATGGCTCTAATTTTTCTCAGTCTTTCTGCCATATCTTAAATTAGAATATCATGGCCTGCAAAGCCAGCCTTCAGGCTTAATAAAGTGGCCTTGAATTTAGGCAGTCAGATGCAGTAAATCAGGGAGCAAGGTGGTTCAAATGACTTCAGGTTTATTGCATGCTAATGCTGTCTACAAAAATCTGAACTACTAATGGTCAAGGTAAATTGGTTGTATATAAGAGTCAATGGAACTGAAGGTGGACTGGGCTTAGACCTCTTGTGGGTGTGAAGGGACTTGAGACTAATGACGTGCTTGACCCCTCCCTCAGGCTCAGTCTAGTCATCTCCTACAATTAGGTCCATACTGAACTGGAATATCAAACTCATAGGAGAAAGTTGATGCAACATGAACTAACGGAATGCAACTGGATTGGGGCAGGACTGTAAACCTTATTCAAGTCCCATGTGCTGACATACACATTCCACACTCATATCCTGTTGCTTCTCCCTGGCAGAGCAGAGGGGTATGCCAAACCATTAGCTTGTCCTCTGAAGATTCTGACATATTCAGCCATTCAAACTTCTCCCAGAGTGGAAAGTGAAGAAGATCATGAAAGAGCCACATCCCTCCACTATCACCTTTTCTTCTCTCACAAGTTGAAGGTAGTCATTGCAACTTGGAGCCTCCTCTCTTTGGATAGGCTTTCTGATTTAGATTTAGATTTCCCAGGATTTTTTTCTAAATCATTCCAGTAGATTCTGTAAGTACATATAGTTCTCTGCTATAGAAAGAGGCCTCCAGCTCATGGTGAGAAGCAATAGTTATAAAGAGGAGTGTAGTGACTACACCGGCCCACATTATTCCTCATTCTGTAAGTCATTTGCACTCACAAAATAGGATTAGAGTCTCAAAAATAACAAGGCGTTATTGTTATAAACAGCACTGCAATCATTGGGAATTGTTGGGAAGAGAGAATGTGAATGTGTATATATAAAGTGTGTGTGTATGTATATGTGTATGCATGTGTGTGTGTGTGTATAATGGCAGGGTATAAGATGCAGGCAGGAACAACATACATTGGACAGCACAATCAAGTAGCTGGTATTGTGTGCATGAACATCTGCACAGTGTATGGGCTAGACCAGGGGTAGGCAACCTTGGCTCTTTTATGACTCGTGGACTTCAACTCCCAGAATTCCTGAATGACCTGGCATTGCATAACTTGTACTCTCCCAATCAAAGCGGCCTCTCAAGTTCCATGATTGCACTTCACTTTGTGCATGCAGGGGTCAGGAAGCACAATCAGCTGTAGAGCAGGAGCTTTGCTCTCCTTTACAATAGTGAAACTGCAGCAGCACCTCAATCGTCAGCTTCTTTGCTCTTGAAGACTGTTGACTCCCAAGCCTCTAAGCATGTATGAACTTGCTCTTCAGCTGGTTCTTCCTTTAAGTCGGCTGCATCACCCCTTGTTCTCTAATGGATCTATTGCCTTGGAGGCAGCTGATGAAGCAACTGCAGTTTGCTAATGCTTTTGCAAGAGCTGCAGGGTCACTTTGTGCTGTTTATTAAACCCTAAGATTTGAATTTAGATAAAACGGGTAGCCTTCCCAGCTAAATGACAATTGCAGCATTACAAGGCAACATGGGCGAGTCCAGGTGGGGCCCTAGCAATCCAACAGTTCCCTACCAAACTGATCCTCCGTTTCCATCTTAATCCTGTGTCATGGTTGGATCAAATCTCTTTCATTCCCAGAATACATACATTGCTTTGATGGCAGTTTCTGTCCCATTGTCCTTAGATCTGAGACAGCAAGCTAGTTTAGGAAGCCTGGGAAAAGCCACTAGCAGACTCTGTGTATTGTTTAGCAGAGAAACAGAAACAGCCAGAGGGTGGAGGAATCACGCCACTAATTTCTAGCACATGGTGTCTTAGGTAAAGTAACACCTTTACGGGGACTAATCGAGAAGCTACAGAATATACAGTAAACTTTGTAAAGTTCTTCTTCGCCTACAAATTATATTAAACAGAAGCACTCTGGACATGGGTGCTGGGGGAGTGAGGAGAAAAAAAACTCCAGTGTGAGCCATTTTATGTAGAAAATGTAGAATTAAATTTGTTTTTGCATCAGATTCATGAGATAGGCTTTTGGTAGGAAGAAGCCTGTGTGATATTAGTTAATGGGCCTCTTACGTTTAGACTCTAATGCTGAATCCATTTACTCTTTATTTATTACTTCTGTAGCAAAAGAAATTGTGTAAAATACTTCTGAGATTGAGTAAGGATGTTTTGACTGTTTTCAGTTCTATTTAGGACAGCATTTATTTTTAACTATTTTAATTGTACATTTCAGTATTATACTATAAACCACTCAGGGTCTATTGGAGCGGGCGGTCATAATATAAATAAATAAATAAATAAATAAATAAATAAAGAAAGAAAGAAAGAAAGAAAGAAAGAAAGAAAGAAAGAAAGAAAGAAAGAAAGAAAGAAAGAAAGAAAGAAAGAAAGCACACTACTAAAAGTTAGAAAATAGGGCAAATCAAGAACTCCCTCCAGTAAGAGCACAGCTTCAAACACAAAACAGTGATCTGTTGTGTTTCCAAAGCGTCGTTCGTTGTCTTGACACAACATTTCCCATCCAGTAGTAAAGAGATGTATCAGAACTGCTCACAGCTATAGCTTCTTGGGTCAAACACTGCTTGATCAACAAGGAATCTATTTTGCTCCACAATTGATAGAGTACTTTCAGAACTCCCAAGAAGCACAAAAGGACAGCAAGTTTGGGAAAACTGTTACCCTAAATGTACTTTGGTGTGATCCTTCTGGCTCTGCTTACATATTCATGAACAGCCAAAGATGGAGTATATAGTCAGAATAAAAACATAACCTCAGTAAAAAAAAACAACCTATAATATATCTGTGTCTTGTTATGAATGGCTAGCATGTCAAACTCAGAAAGTATAATTCTCTGCAGAAGTTAGAAGAGAAGCCCTTGTGTCTGTAGTACCAGACCTGGACTGGAAGGAAGATGCCATTGTTAGTGCTTCTGTTCCATTTACTTTTGACTTAGAAACACATGTGGACACACGCATATGTATTCATGCTGCCACCACAGTATAAATTCTCCACAGCATGTAGCAGCAAAGATTTCCTGTTGCAGGTTAAGAGACATGAAACTCATTCTTGTTTCTTAGGGCTGTAAATTCTTGTTTTCCTTTGGTTCTCAGGCCACAGCATTCAAAGTTTGCAGAAATTCTTCCTTTTAAAAATTTATGTTTGTCCTCTTTTCTCATAGCCAGTCAAAAAAAACCAGCAGTTTGAAATCTAGCAGAAAAATATTGCTGTGGAAACAACTGGACACACACGGATGTGTGGGCTCAACTGAGTTTTAGAACAGTAACGAAATATGCTGTACGTAAGGATGTAAGTTTAGATTCTAACATAGAGAAGAGTTATCAAAAGGGAGGAACTAATCATCAACAAATAGGCTTTGGAACAATAAGAAACAGTGAGCATCGAGAGTTTAATCACACGAAATTGACGGTTGCAGAAAGAAGTCTCTCTTCTTATTTTCTCCACCAACACAGTCCTATGGATCTGCAGGGATTTCCTGAACTGCTCGAAATGGACTGTGGAAAACTACAAGAAACTTTTCTTCAGAATTCACGTTTTAAGTCATAGGATTTAAAATAGGATAAAATTAAACATCTTGTAATATTGAATGGATCCGTGGATTTGGATGGCTTTGAATTGACATTTATTCCACCTTCATTTTCAGGGAGCTGGGAAGCTCTCGTTTGCTATGTTGGTAGTAGCAAGCAGGCATCTCTAAGGAGTTTGTTATCCTTGCTTCAAACAAAGCCCAGTTGAATCTGTTTTTATTCATGCTTTAAGCAAAACATTATTAAGTCAGTTTATAGATAATTAAAATAAAATAAAATGCACTAATAATAATACATAATAATAATACATCACCATCTGTCAATTGCAAAAGGCAGCCTTACTCAGAACAGTTTGCATTCTGCAACAATATCTTTAACACCATCGGGAATCGGTGTCTGCCTGCCCCAGGTCTTTGGAAGGGACTGGATAGGTGGATAAAAATGCCAAGCCCAGTCTGAACATCTGTCTGTGCAATGAACAATAATTGGTTAAATTTTTATGCCACCCAATTCCCAATGACTGTGAACACTACATAGATATGGTGTATTGTAAAAATCCCTTGATACATATGCAGTATACAGATGTCCTTGGAAAATAACTGGACAAGAATGCTGAGAATTCTTTTTCATAGATCTCATTCATTTGTCACGGGGAAAATATATCTGGTCGTTTGGAGTCAATAGTGACTTGGTGGCACATAATATCTCATTCATAGACCCATACATCCTCTCACATCCTAAAAGCAGAGTGAATGACAACTGAAGTTAAAGGCCAGCATCTAAATAATCTAGTGGGAAATTTGTTTGCTTTCCTCTTCATAATTCTGTTGGGCCTGATGTAATCAAGGCATATAGGCCAAAATGTGAACATTTTATAGTGTCAGACCAGAAAGACTGGCATGCACAGTCCAAGGATATGTATGTTGAAACATACTACACACCTATCTAGGTGAAAATGCAATTAATGGCCACAAATCAATACTACTTTTCAAACAGACCCAGTGATTTGAAACTTCAACATTTAGAATGCATAGGAGAACAAGATTCTGATTTTAGAGATAAAAGTTGTGGTTAGAAGAAGCCAAAATGTTATCTCAGCTATATCTTCACACAGTGGGTTTGCCTCTTTTCCAATGTACGTTTCTTTTCAACCAAGCTCCATACATGGAAAATTTTTACCAGCAAACAAACAGCACATGGGAAAGATTCACCTAATTTCCCATTGAGTAACTGCATCACGGGCCATCTCACTTCTAAGAGTAAAAGGTTTTTAGATCTTTCTCTTTCCTTTCCAGGTTCCTGGAACATAAACAACTTTGTGGATCGGTTTCATCTTGGAACACCTGTGGCTTCAACCCAGTTTATCACTAAGGATTACCATGACTAGCAATAGAAGCACCTGGAGTACAAGCACCATTGCTCTCAATGATTTATCTTGCTTTCTTCCCTATGGAGCAGACGAGCGCTCCAAATCTTTCTCTTCATTCAGCAAGCATGGGTTGGATTTTTGCATGACCAACAGGCTTTATAGAGCTGGCTATGATATTTCTTTTAGGATTCATTATACTTTTTGACTGGCATTAATACAATAGCATAGTCATCCCCAGCATTCTACCACACATATCACAGAAAATGTAGTGCATTCACTGCAGAGCTTGTATGGCCTTAAAATTAAATATGTATTCTAAATTCCTCTCATATTAGCTTGGAAGCAAAGTGACAATATAGCCACCAATCTATAATCGTACCTTAAACAATGAAACATTGCCCCTTACCAGCTCAGAATATTCTCCCCAAGGAATTTTTAACTATTGAAAGATCCATAGCCTACTCATGACCAACAACTACAACCAGCCTTTTGTTTTAGATAGTTAATTGACATCAAATACTCTTTTGTGGCACTTCCATTCATGATTTCCCTTCCCAGGCTACATATTCTTTGCAAGTACGCATCCATGTTTCACCCTTGAACTAATATCTGCCATTTATTGCAGCATTCAATTAAAAATAGCGTTTCACTCTTCCTTTCTCAAGTTTTTTTATTGCACAGCTGGAATATGGAATCTCACTGAAATTGGACATAAGCTTCATAAAATATTACAAAATATTGTAATATTTTTTTTCTGGTATCGGTATTTTTTCTTTGAAGGGAATACTGTCCCTGTATATGATTCTACAAACCCTCCAGGGTAGCATGCAACACAAATGGATAAATCAACAACAGGCAACTGCAAAGTTGGAAATGTGCCGATTAGAAATAACTTTAAAATAGAACATAGAACAGTAGAATTGGAAGGGACCTTGGAGGTCTTCTAATCCAGCCTCTTGCTCAAGCAGGAGACCCTATATCGTTCCAGATAAATGGCTGCCCAATCTCTTCTTAAAGACCTCCAGTAGTGGAACACCCACAACCTCTGGAGATAAGCTTTTCCACTGATTAATTGTTCTCACTATCAGGAAATTTCTCCTTAATTCTTGGCTGGATTTCTCTTTAACAAGCTTTCATCCATTACTTTTTGTCTTGGCCTCAAGTGCTTTGGAGAACAGGTTGACCCCCTCTTCTCTGTGACACCCCTCAAGGACTGGAAGACTGTTATCATGTCTCCCCTAAGCCTCTTCGTTAGACACGCCTAGTTCCCTCAAACATTTAATACTCTCATTTACTATGTTACAGTGCTTGGGCGAAATAAGTTATTCTATATAATTTCCAACTTGAAATAATCAAGTTACTGTGTTTTGATTACAGAAGCCCCCAAAATTGACTTTATTTATCAGATTGATATGCTTCCTAGTCAATGATATTATCACCTTAGAGGACACCCTTTGGCAAAATGCTTTGTGCCTGCGTTCCCACCACTAATAATAAATCTTTATTGATTAGCCCTTGGGCCATATCAAAGTGCAAAGTTCCAGCAACAAATCATTATCAAAGTCTGATAAAAGCAATTTAAAATAAAATTTGATAAAATACAGTTTACAATGGAACTAGAGTAAAATATGACTTAAGATGAAATTGGAGTAAAATACAGTCTAAAATGAAATTAAAATAGAGTACAGTAATTTAAAACATAGATAAAATATGATAAAATTATATCTTGGAGTCACCCTTGCAATCTACCCCAATCGGTCCCACATATGCAGTTCTCAACCGAACCATTTTGTTTAAATACTGTGCTGCGTTAAATGTTATTTTCAAGTTCTGGCCGCACATAAGGTAAGTTGTTTTGATATGGGGATCCCAATGAGTCATTTGTTTGGTATATAGACTGAGGTACCTGTCTCTCACCCTCTTGTACAGGCAACAATCAAATAGTATGTGAGCCAGGTCTTCTACCTCTGCCGCTCCGCAAATGTAGAGATGCTCATTGTAAGGTATAGAATGGAATCTCCCATATCTGACCATTGTGTCAAGCTGTTCGAATCTTGCTCGCGTAAATACCTCCCTAAGGTGTTTTGGCAGTTGTAACTTCAAATAGCTGTCTACTTGAAAAGTACGCTTGTATTTACTCAGCCATTTCAAGTTACCCACCTTAATAAGGATCGCTATATCATTGTTCACGCCACTAGATACTTTATCATCACTCCTGTTGTCCCACCTCCTCAGTTCTTTTACTTTCTTCCCTGTCACACACACACACACGCATGGGTATTCTTTTTTCTTTTTTTTTCATTTTTACTCTCCCAACCTATTATTGGACAATGAAATTAGCACTTTGCTTTCCTTTAAAAGGAATTGTGCATCTGCAAAGCAGCAGTTCCTTTTCCCAGAATGTTACTAAGAGAAGAAAGAAGGCTTAACATGAGTTTGGCCTTTTTATGTAAGTGTAAGAAAGTGTTAGAAAGCAGCTACTGAATGTGTGGACCCAACTGCATGATTCCTTCTCAAACAACACATTTATATTCAAATACATCCTAAAATGTTTCTACTTGGGAGAAGTAATTTCCAGTCTAGAATGGTCTTGGTTCATTCAATGAGAATAACTGATGCCAATCATTCTTAAGTTTCAGTGAAATCTGGCTATCACCCAAATTTTAAGGTGCATTGTGAGAAAAAGGAACAAAGCCGTCAACCAGTTTCATATATTCTTGACCCGTTCTATTCATAAATCACATGAGTGTCTATCACAGTTCCATTTCCAGTGTGATGTAAGCTTCATAAGAGCCAATTATATTCTTCTCCATGAGGCAGAAGAAAAAAGTTTGAAATAGAGAGGAAGCTTGTGTTAGGGGTGTAGCTTACCACAAGTAAAGAGGAAGAAGGTCCAAAACACATAACTCTACTTTAACTGTGTGAGTTAAAATTAGAAGCAAGAGGAAATGACAATTTAGCATGTCATGGGAGTCAGCTAAAGTGGGTTCTCTCCTTTTTTTATATTTATCATTGGCCCAGGGTGTAATTGGTGTTTCAGATTAAGGCCAAGGAACCAGTAGAAATGAAAGGTCACACTTTGTTGACATCCCAACATCAGATTGTAGTCATCCTTTCCTCTCTGTCTTTAATTCCTTGTGGTGAACATGTTTACTTTCAGGAGAAAAGGAGCAGAGAGTCGGATGTTTACCTCTCTAGGAAATTGTCGCCATAGTTTTTCCCCTCCTTTTTTTCTTTTAATTGAAATATAAGAGGAGAAAATGGTACGGAAACCACACTGGTGTTTATTTTATAGCTAGGTCTGAACTATCAGTTGAGTTCAAACTGAAAGTCTAGTTGGGTGGCAGGGTTTTATGTAGAAATACTAGAATTCTCAAATTATATTAGGAGTATTGACTCACATTTTGGTGTGGCCTCATCCAGAAAGACCAGAAGTGGAGACGGGAGAGGGCAGTGTTGTGGTATCTGAAGTCCACCAGAAGGCACCAAGCAATTAAAGTATTCCTTCAGAAAATGTAGAGAAGAACTAAATGTCCATGCCAAGTTCAGATTTGGCAAGTGTCGTTAACCTTCAAAGAACAAATCTTAGGTTTTCATCACATACCATGTTTGCAAAAGACAGTATCAGACTCTTTCGTTAATGTATAAATTCCATTTGTGGCTTATTTGTAATTTTTGAGGTTGCAACTTTATGGTTCCTTGCTTGGGAAAAATCTCCTTTCATTCAATTAGACTTACTCTTAGGTAAACCTCTGATGTGTTGTCATCAGCAAGTCTTCATTTTTTCTTTTCCTGGGATTTTTATCTACATCTGCTGTGTTTGTAATCCTATGTTAGCTCCCTAGACTTGCCATTTGCGCATGGGGCAAGCATAAGAATTCCTTCAATATTCTCCATAAATAAATTAGGTTTTATGCATTTATCTTACAATGTTTGCAAGCTATCCCAATCTGCAGATGTTAAGTGGTGATGTGCAGCAGAGCAAACATAAACAGACATCAAATTAATAACTACTCCAACATGGTTGCTGCTAAACAATCAACATGGATTAAAAGCTCAGATGAACAGGATTGTTCTGATAGCTTTACAAAATACCAAGAGGTGCTGAGGGGAGTCTGCATCTACTTCTGGGGGCAGTAAACAGAAAGAGTATGGGGCCTCACCAGAAAAACCTGCTACCTGATCCAGCTACTCCTAACCTCATCTGAAGGATTCTTAGAAGGCCTTCTTATGATATTACTAGATAGACATATACACTCCTGCTGCCCACACTGATGTAGCCCACACTATTTAGTCCATTTGTAGCTATGTAGGGATTCTAGATTGATTCCTCTTTTGACTCTGCCACTCTTTCTCCTACAATGGAGCTTCATATTTTCCATGACCAGCACCAGCATTTGATCTGAAAGCCTACTGGTGTAGTGAATTTAATCATGGTGTTGGCTTCCAATGCAGCCTAGCTAGCATATTCCGGACCTTCTGTATCTCCAAGTTCATGTCCAAAGCCTGCCCCTTAAGTAGTAGATGTTTCAGTCATACAGCACATCAAATTTTCCACTTGTTTATCCTTATATTATGCATGATTTCTTCTATTTTATTTATCCCATTAGAACGAAAACGTTCTGAATTAAAATTTAAACAATTAGTCCTTCATCGTGAAGTTTTTCAAGCCTGAATGTGTTTACTAGTAAAGCCTGCGTAGAAGAGGGAGTTTTTGTGTAGTAGCATATCACATGACTTATTGAGCTAAAACGGAGAGACCTGTAATCACATCCTATTTTGATTCTGAATACATTATGCCATTGTAGCAAGGCAAGGACAGGATTGAGAAATTGTGGTTAAAAGTAAAGCCAATCCTGTCTTATAAAATCAAGGAAGGGAGGGTTGACATTGCTTACAACTGGAACCAGCTGTTGAAAATCCTTCCTTTTGGTCACTCAGCATTGTGCTCATCTCCTTTCAGCCCATGAGTGAAACATCATAAGGTATCTTTAGATGCATCGGTTTTAATAATGAGGAAATAATATTTCTCTCCGAAGACAATGCTATCTCACTGCAAGCTTTAAGAAGTACATCTGTAATGTTGTGTTGGTCATTATTTTGGAGGTTTTGTGTGAGATCAGAGATACATTTTGGAATGTATCTGCCACTTCCTGTGACTGGACAAGCCACCTCTATGATCACCATTACTATAGCACCTGCTCTCTCAATTGCTACTACGTTTCCTGAGCTCCTTACATACCTGACATCTCCTGCCCCGTTAGCTTTGATACCTTCTAATTTGACCACTTCTGCCCAGGCTTTCAACACATTGGAGGGCAGTGCCCTTTTGTTGAGGGTGGAGAGATGTCCACATGGGTTGAATGGAGAAGCTGACAAACCAGAGAAATCCCGGTAGAGTCCCAAATTCAGGCTCTCTTTGTTTCTGCTTGGTGGACGTTTTCTCCACTGGGTTTTACAAGTTGAGAGGGTGTGGCAGAAAAACCAGAAGAAACGATCTTACAAGGAGTGGTGTTCTCACAAGACAAGATGCCATTTGATGGTGACTCAAATCAGATACAACCAAGATAGGAAAAGGTTTGGCAACTTGTTACGCCTGCATTGTTTTGTATGGATGGACATGTTGGAAGAATCCTCAGTCACGACCTACAGATGGCAACTTGTAGAATGATCCAGTCATAATAAGAATGGCTTCATCTCAATAATGGCTAGATGACATTACAAGATACTATGTCAGTAGAGGAAACCTATAGCACTTGAAAAAGAACTTTATTGTTGTTTTTGTTAGCCACATAGAATCAAACAAGTAAGCAGCACAATCATGTTCCTTACCTGAATAACTGACCGTAAAGGTGAGCAACGGCTTGATAAAAGCTTTGAGACATTTTGCATTCAGTTTTTGCGGCAATTCTAGATTGGCCTAAATACCCCCATTTTATCTATATTCTTGAACACTACCTTGCCCCATTCAAGAAAATAGTCTATGCAACCTTTGTCTGTATTTTCCAGACCACAAATACTAGTCACAAAACATAAAGGCCAGCTAAGATAGTCATGACAATAAAGTGTTTGATTATATCAACAGTTCTTGATAACTCCAGAGCCACGGGTTGTATTCCACTAAATGCTGTTAACAAGGAAAGGCTCTTCCACTGGAAGTCAAATAGAGGCGAATAAGGCACCATGACCAATTTAACCCAGGCTGATAATACAGGTAGTCCTCAAATTACAACCACAATTGATACCAGAATTATATCTGCTAAGCAAGGCAGTTGTTAAGTGAGTCCCACCAGATGTTACGACCTTTTTTCTGAATGCTGTTGAGGAAATCACTAAAATTCTTAAGCGAATCTTGCTTGTTAGAAGCTGGCTGGTCGCAAACAGCGATCACACATGCACTGGGATCCTGCAACCATTGTAAATACACGCTGGTTGCCAAGTGCCCAAATTATGATCACGTGACTGTAGGGCTGCTCTAACCGTTATAAGTGCGAGGACCAGTTGTGAGTCACTTTTTCAGTGCTGTAACTCTGAATGGTCATGAAAAATGGTTGTAAGTCAAGGACCATCTGTACTACTATGGTGAACAATTTGGACCCCCAACAAAAATGTTGTAGAATAACTCCAGTTTTCAAAAACAGTCATTTTGTTCCTCACAATGGACAACAAGATGTCTTTGAGGTATTCAAAATCAGGAGGAGAAGACAATCCTTTTTTTTGTTGCTGTCCCCTTGTGACTGGTATCAGGAAACATGCTGACTTGGAGATAACTTTGATTCTTCAGGAATAATAGTCCTTGATAAACCTGTTCTTCATTAATTTTCCAATTATCATTAAGGCTTTGCTTTACATACTGCATACAGTATGGATCTTATTAATATATGTTACACAGTAGAAACATTGACTTGATCATAACCACCAACTCTCACTTCAGTGTTTGCAAGAATTGCATTACGTGGAAAATATTAATTGTGGGTTTTGTTACTTAATTTACACTAAAATCAGAGAGAGGGAGAGAAGGATGTAGTCACTGGCCCGGCCCAGCCCTCTTCCACTCTTTCATTTGCTGCAAAGGGGGGGAAAAAGAGAAGCTAAAATTCTCTGTGGCTAAATGTAGAAAGTTTTGTTTCTAAATCAGTCGGTGATGGAAAGGAAATACGTCACATCCTGGAGGAAGGGACCAGACTTCGACACAAATTTTCAGCAGTGTTGTAATGGAACAGGTCAGCACTGAAATAGATTTAAATTTATTCCTTCCAGAATATTTACTTCTCCCTTTATATAGTTATCATTTTTAGCATCCAGAAGAGGTACTGTTTGTAGTTGTTAGTCTGAGTTTCCATTACAGGTTTTTGTGGTGGCTTTTTTTTTTCTGTAGAATAAGAAAAGAATGAAGAAATAATATACCGTAAACCAAATTAGGCATATCAGTGAAATTGGAACAAATTACTTAGAAACCCAATTTTTAAAGAGAGTAATTTCCCAGATAGTGTTTGGTTTTGAATAAGTTTACTTTGAATTGTACAAACTAGGTAAATCCAATATCATTTATTTTCTGATTTTGGACTAAGCAAAAAAGTATTTACTCGGGGCTGTTTTGACAATAGAATATTCATCTATGACCAGTTACTGATGCATTTACATTTATATACATTTACTGTATATAGCCTGTGTAAAATCTCTCAGGCTATATGCAGTAAATGTATATAAATGTAAATGTATCCGTAACTGGTCATAGATGAAGATTCTATCGTCAAAACAATTCTCAAATTACCCTATTGCTAATGTTCCACAGGTATGAAACATCATCAAGATCCATAGAAACCTTATTAACTCTGAAACCCTAACAAATTCTGTCTGAAGTCCAGATTTCCAAGTTTATCCAAACCAAAATGGACAACATCACTGGTTCCCCAATTGCTACCAAAGCCCCTAATTTGTATCATCCTTAACCAGCACGGTCAGTTATGAGAAATGAAGATACTTGCGATTTGACAGCATTTGCAAAACAGACTATTATTTCTCATATGTTCGATTTGGGTCTAAAAGGCAAAATATAACACACCGTTAAGTCTATCATTTTCCATAGGTTTACTAACTACATACTTCATTATACGCTGGACTGCATTTATACTTGTCATTCAATTTCTTGCCATTAGGGATAGTTTTTTAAGCGAGAGGAGTTTTCCAGGAAAGCTTTTATCCTTCACCTGCATGTTCTCTCCAAAGTTTCTGCCCTGCTCCCTCGCTTGAAAAGTCTCCGGAGATAAAATATTTAGTGTTTTTAGACAGAAAAATGTGTCAATGATACAATCCACATACAAAAATTACTGTTTATTTCTCACATTATTTTCCAAACTTAGTACACTTTGGGAAGTTTCTCTTTACCCGTTTTTGAATGTCAGTGTTGAATTTTGTAACTGTGAGCACTCCTAAAATATTGTCACTTAGGTTTCTTGCATCTAGCTAGTTCCTGTGCCCAGTGTCAAAAAGTTTTCTAAACTGCCAAGTGGAACTGCTTTGCCTGCAATGCTCATTACTTTTTAGATGCGGCTTAAATGCTGCCAAACATCCAGGATTTGCTGGGGTGCCAGAGAAGGTGTCCTTTGGTGCTATTACTGGATTCATGCCATTAGGCTTCATCTAAACCAGAATCATTGGGAATTAAATGGCTTACAAATTGGATGGATGGATGGATGGATGGATGGATGGAAGGAAGGAAGGAAGGAAGGAAGGAAGGAAGGAAGGAAGGAAGGAAGGAAGGAAGGAAGGAAGGAAGGATGGATGGATACTGGAACTAAAAGTCTTCCAGGCAGAGATTCAAGGACCCATATCTTGATAAGATGGTTTTATAACAGAAATTAGAAAGGCCATTACAGTTAGACCTCGACTTACAACAGTTCATTTAGTGACTGTTCAACAGCACTGAAAAAGTGACTTACCACCATTTTTCCATACTTACTACGACCGTTGCAGCATCCCCTGCAACGGTCAGAATTTCAGAGTGAACGGTCACATGATCAAAATTCAGACGCTTGGCAACTGGTTCATATTTATGACGGTCGCAGTGTCCAAGGGTCATGTGATCAGCTTTTGTGAACTTCTGACAAGCAAAGTCATTGGGAAATCCTGATTTCACTTAACAACCATGTTACTAACTGAACCAATGCAATGATTCACTTAACCACTGTGGCCAGAAAAGTTGTAAAATGGGGCCAAACTCACTGAACAAGTGTTTCACTTTGCAACATAAATTTTGGGCTCTACCGTGGCTGTAACCTGAGGCCTATCTGTACTACAAAGGAGATCAGCAATTGCAAGTTGTAAGAAACCATATATATGGCAGATGCAAAATTCAAATCAAATGCCTCTTTCTCCTTTTTGTCATAGTGGGGCAAAAGTCATTTCTTTCTAGCAGGAAGTATGGATCACATTCTTGCCCATTTGTCATTGTAATGGATGAGTCTGGTCTCCCAGACTTGGCTTCAGACTTTGGTTGATTTATTTATTTTATTTATTTATTATTTAAATTTATATACCGCCCTATCTCCCTTACGGGACTCAGGGCAGTGAACAGGCAATAATAAATTTAGCCCTGAAATGTGCAAGATCTGTATGAGGCTTGCTTCCTAAAAGATTTTCTCCACACGTATTTAGTAACTGGAATGGCGAAACCTTCCATCAGTGCTTCTAACTGCTTGATTACTTGTATTACCATCGTACACATAGTAGACACACTTAATGTTTTTTTCCTGTTTTAAAAAAATGGGGGGAAAACTGGGCTTAAAACAACAACAATCCTTTGATTATTTGGGGTTTTCTGTGTCATTTAATATTGTTTGTGAGGCCTGAGATTACAAGGCAGTAAATGAAATCCTCCTTCAGTGTTTTTGGAGCTTCCAAAGCTGCGTATTGACTTGAATCTAAGTTTCCCTGAACCAAGATCTCCCTGCTCCTAGTCCATTACCTTTACATTGCACCACACTAACTGGCTTTTAGCATGTGAAGTGCCACTGTGTTCATCTGGGTCCATTGACTAGCCTCAGAAACTTATGCCCAGTTTTTCTTTAGACTACTTCAGTATGTATTGCCTGGAGCTGCCTCTAAAGATGAGTTTGCATTGTCCAATTAATGTATAATACAGTGGCTTCTAGGCTGATCAGGGGCTAGGAAATCAGAGTGACTAATCCACTGCAACTTCCAATCTCAATTCAGAGTTGACTTTTAAATTCACCCAAGCCTTTAAGCCTTAAGTAGCTTAAAACAGGATAATTAAAATTGTCTGTTGCCTTTAAGAGCCTGCCTATTGTGTCATAGATTCTTATTAATTTCCCACAGAAGTTTGATGAATGGAAATGATAGGGCCTTCTTAAGTGTTTGCTCATTAGAGTGTAAACTTTCCTATAGATAGGCACCCTTCTTCTATAAATGAGTAGGCAAAAAAAAAATGAATAGTTTTTCAATTTACAACTGTACTGAATTTCAGCTTGGCTCGTGTATTCAAACCAATTTTGCAATTCTATCTGGGCTGCTGCTTAGAGTTGACTACAACCAGGTTCTTCTTGGTACAGTGCTTTATGATGACATAACCCTGAAAAACACTAAAAATACTTTAAATGATTAAGGAAATAAATTACATATTGGGAAACTGCAGGCATGCAGTGGCTTGCAGATTTCTGTATTCGCAGAAAAACACGGGTTACTGTGGGATACACTAAGTGAGATGGAAGCAATCCTATCTGTACGTTCTCATTTGTTGTCCTACTCACATTTAATGAAGGAATACAGAAGTCGGTCTATTTTTGCCACCCCCATCTACTGTAAATACATGGCTTCCTTTCTCACACACTTCACCTTGTTTACATCAAGCTTTTTCATCCAGCCAGCAAAAATAGCTTGATCAGTATGAAATGCTTTACAACCAGTGGTGGGATTCAGCCAGTTTGCACCACTTCGGCAGAACCGGTAGCTAATTTTTTATTGCCCAGGCCCAGAATGGACTTCCGGAAGCGGCACCCACACAGAGAACCGGTTGTTCACGTGTTTGAATCCCACCACTGTTCACAACTTGTCTTGAAGATCTTGAAAGTCCTTGTTGCTCTTCTAATGTTGAAATGCCTTGGATTAGCCCCTCTAGCTTCCTATTAATTCTACAACCCTTGAGACCACAAAATAGCTCTGGTTTATATTACATTTACTCAGAGACTGGCTGTAAAATATATAGCAAAATTAATGACACATGTAGACAGATGGATAGGAAGGGAGGGAGGGAGGGAGACATCTAAGGCCAGGTACAAATCAACCTCATCTATAGAATCTAACCAAGTGACATAGTTCAGTGTGGTTTGAGCGCTGTCTTACCGAGCCTTGTTCCAACAGAAAAGTATGACTGTTGTAAATTATGTTATTCCAATAATGAACTCTAAGACGAGGTCACTGAATAAAGTTGTCCATAGCCTTTTAATATGTAGGACAATGCAAGGAAATTGATTAGTGGATTCCCTTGGCTTAATTCCTCTTCTCACTGAATATTACCTGCCAACAGGAAACCAGCCAACAATATTTTACCTATGGTGGGACACAATTGGGGGGGTAAAAGATGGACATTTTGAATAGCAGATTTAACTACCGATCAAGTTGTTCAACTAACAGGCCACTGGTGTAGAGGTGCACCATGCCTACAACCTATTAGCCAAGAGATTTATGAACATAGGTCTAGGGTTCTTGGAAAGAACCAAAATTAGCCCAGCTGACAGACTGTAAGGGTGAGGAAACGCAGAAAGGAGCTCTCCACTGTGACACCACGCCTTCATCCTTCATACCCTTCCTTTACACCTGTGACCTGGCAGACAGGTTAATAGGCATGAAGGAGAAGTGCAGTATTAACTGGGAATGCACAATCAGCTATCAGGTAGTGCCGTCACCAACTAATGTTCCAAGAGAGTAATGGAGTGGCTGTGGCCAGTAACCCATGGAGGAAGCAAAACAGTATATGGAGTAAGCCTCCTCTCATTGAAGTAATTAAAATAATAACAATTATGATCACACAAAACTCCTTGCTTGATGATATATTCATGTGCAGATTGGCCTCAGAACCAAGATCCAGCTGGCAGAATCTGCTCCTCTTTCCTGCTTTAAATTGACATTTTGTGCAGCAGCAGTTTCCATGAAACATCTCTGCTTTTTCAAAAAGCGCTAAGCCCAACTGGTCCTAGAGAGCCTCTCTCAGCGGCTGAAGGGAAGGGATGTGGTCCACAACAGCCAAGAGGGCAGATCCCAGCCTCTGACCACATCAGAAACCCTATCACTAATGGACATTCTAGACCAGAGGTCTCCAACCTTTCTCGATTGGCGGACCGAAAGGAAATGGAGGGGAAAAGCATTTTACGCATGCACGCATGCGCACACACACACAAATGGGGCCGCGAGCATGCGCAACGCAAACGGGGCGGTGCTAGCACCCACGCGACACTCGCTAGCACTGCCCCGTTTTCACCGCATGCTGCCCCGTTTTCGCCACACGGCGCCCCATTTGTGTAACAGCTGTAGCACTAGTGCAAGTGGGGGCGACCACATGCACACACATGCACACACTGGCCAGCCTGTTTTGCGGCCCGCTAGTCAGCAGGCCGCGGCCCACAGGTTGGGGATCCCTGTTCTAGACTGTGTCCACAGCAGAAAGGTGTTTGAAGAAGAAGGGAAATGCTACTTTAAAACAGGAGCAGCTAAACATAATTCTAAGCTGCTTCAGTTGGGTTGGAGACGAGACACAGGCTGAGGTCCTGCCATATAAACGGGAGGCATTTGTGCCAGGATCAGGGTGTGTGAGGATGAGCCCTGTGGCTAATTACTATCTCCTAAGCCCGATCTTTCTCACATAGCCACCGTTCTGAGGGAGAATGTTGAAAAGGAAATGCTCCATAAGCGGCTTGGAGATCCTTGGGAAAAGACAGGATATAAATCTAACACATAAATATCGCACTGCTCCCTTCCCTTTGCCAGCCTGATTACCATCAATGAGCATAACATGCATTATGACATCAAATTTCCTTCAGAGGCAACTTGCACATCGTGATAGCGTATCTGGATGAACTGGCCAACCCTTTTGAGTCATGGTTTCATAATGCCGACACTGTCAGGTTACTCACTAACAACTCCATAACTCACCAGAATCATCTTCCCCCGGACAATCTTTACATGCCTTATTGTTCATTCAATGGCTAATGCTGTAACCTGGAGCTATTCATTTCTAGTGATCTGAATCCCACCCATAGCATCAAAATAATTTATCCCCACATCTGTTAGCTGACCATTTAAAAACATTGGGCTCCAGAAGAGTGAGATTCTCTAAAGCAGGGGTCTTCAAACTTGGCCCTTTTATGACTTGTGGACTTCAACTCCCAGAATTCCTCAGCCAGGCACGCGTGCCTGGCTGAGGAATTCTGGGAGTTGAAGTCCACAAGTCATAAAAGGGCCAAGTTTGAAGACCCCTGCTCTAAAGGAAGGATGATTATTCCCGCATGTTTACATTTTGCATTTATTATCCTTCCTTTTTTTTTCTGCAGAACTCAAGGTAGCGAGCAGGGTTTCAGGTGGTTTCCCATGGAGTCCTTGATTTGGTTAGTGCCTACAGGTAGTCCTTGACTTATGGCCACAACTGAGCCCCAAATTTCTGTTGCTAGGCAAGACAGTCATTAAGGACGCTTTGCCCTGTTTTATGACTTTTCTTGCCACAGTGGTTAAATGAATCACTGCAGTTAAATTAGTGACACCGTTTTGAAGTGAATCGGGCAGTTGCAAAAGGTGACCCCGTGTCATAAATATGAGTCGGTTGCCCAGCCCCTCTCAATTTTGATCACATAACCAGGGGGATGCCAGAATTGCTTCAGTGTGGAAAACGGTCATAAGTCGCTTTTTACAGTGCCGTCGTAGCTCTGAACGGCCACTAAACGAATTGTTGTAAATCAAGGACTACCTGTACATTGGAGGCCTTCACGCCATGCTGTGAGCCGGAAGTATTTGCTTTTCACCCACTGTAGTTCTGCCCTTTCCTCGTTTCAGTTCTGAGCGCCTTTGCAATGAAATTTAGAACAAAATCGCCCTCATTTGAAAGGAAAGAAAAATTAAACCAACTATAAGAACAAGGAAGTGACTCCAGGAAGTGGCTGGTAAGCACTTTCTTCAGGGCATTGCTCAGGAGCGGTGCTTGCTGTAGGAGAAGAAAAGAGAAAAGTCCCTAGTCTGCTATGCTTCTCTTCTCCAACATTGCCTCTCAACCCTTCCACTTCCCATTTCTCTCCAGAACAGTTTGAAAATCATCCATGGTCCTTTTCAAATCTGCCAGCCTTGAAACTCTGAGCACTGCAAAGTAAAAAATCTGGTCCCCTGCCATGTGACTGCAAATCTGTCATTCTCACTCCATGCAAAAGAGAGAAAAAAATAATTATTATTTGCCATCGTCTCTTCTCCCTCTGTAAAATTCCTGGGTTCACTTTGTACGCATGTGACCGGTTGTATGCAAAAACATCCCAGGGACAGGAGGCAGAGTCAAGCAGGAAATCCTGCAAAGAGGGAAATGGGCCACCTACAAGTTCAATGTTACTGCAGCATGCAAACAACTGCATTTATTTATGCCCTGTGTCGGCACCCAGTCTGCCATAAAGACCTTTCTGGTGTCTGTCAAGACACTTTAAGGACAGCATCCCACTGACAATCACACAGCTATATTTAGTTAAGAGGTAGACTTCCCACTTTATTTTCCTATACCAGTAGAAAGTCTTATACACTTGCAAGAAGAACTGCCCGTGTTTCTAATTCCAGACAGCAGATTTTACAGGATCTGTGAAAATGACTGTAAAGATTGCAAGACTCCTGGGGTGCTGAATTGCCATCTGGACCAATCCACGTCCCAAAGTAACATTCTCCATGGGCAGATTCCAATAGAGTCCAGATTGCCATAAGCAAGAAGGCAAAAGTGGGAACAGCACACTCTGCCTAATGCATGTGTTGGACAAAATATTGCATTTAGTGAAATATATGCAAACGCTTCAACTAAGCCATGCAGAGCTGGCAGGCATCTCCATATGTCACCGAGCCATCAGAAGAGGCACGGGGCATAATGCTGGGCAGACCGTTCGGTTATCTGGAGAAGCTCAGACTTTCTTTGCTGTTTGTTTTCAAGTGCAAGCCTTACCCATATGTCTGAGTGCTTGAAAGTGGCCACGCCAGCTGGATACCAGAGAGTGCCTGGAGACTGAGGATCCCTGATTCCTGCTGCTCCTTGCTTTCCCCCATCCATAGCAAAACCTGAATAAATGATGCAACCGAACGGAGTTGTCAAAAATAAAAGAGAAACCTTTGCCTGACTTAAGTTGCAGGATTCAGGTTATAAAGGCATTTTTATTTTGTTTTGTAGATTTTTGTTTGTGGGGGTTTGATGCAGAACTTTCTTGATTAGTATGGATAAAAAATAAGGTGATTTTCTATCTGTACCCTATTAGCTGTTTTCATTTTGCTTTTATTCGATCAGGCTTTTTTAAAAAAAAAAAACAAATCCTGTCAAGATATGCAGTTAAATACACTTTGTAAGAATAAATTAGGGACTTCCTCTAATATATATATTTTATCTGCAGATAGGTATATCAAAACATTCCGTCAAGTGTGAAATCTGATAGATAAATTAACCTATAAGAATTTAGAAAGCGTTTCTCAGATATCTCTCCTTAGTCTGAATGAAACGGATGTTGCTGATCTTCTTTTAAAAGAATGGTGCCGAGACTCAGTAAGGCTCATTTTTATATTCAGCAATAATATAGTATCGTGTAGCGAATACTGTGATAATGCTGCATAACTTTACATGCCAAATGGGAGATTTACATGAATCTTGAATATCTCCTTATAGGACAGCTATGATCCCTTATTTCATAACTGCCTTCAGTAAGGGTCCTCAACCTTGGCAACTTTAAGACTAATGGACTTCAACTCCCAGAATTCCTCAGCCAGCTGAGGAATTCTGGGAGTTGAAGCCCACAAGTCTTAAAGTTGCCAAGGTTGAGGACCTCTGGCCTACAGTATCTGCTACATACATATTGGGTAATGGTAAGACCACTGAGTTGGCAAGATCATCCTTTGATCTTGTTGATCGAGCTAATACCAGAACATCAATTATTTTCACATTGCCATTCCCCAAATCCTCCCAGCTCTTTCCAAGTGGTCCATGGTCTCTTTATTACCACCAATCTGAAAATAGCAAGTTAATGTCCTTCTAGACCAGGGGTTGGCAACCTTGGCTCTTTTATGACTCGTGGACTTCAACTCCCAGAATTCCTGAGCCAGCATGACTCAGCTTGGAAACCTCTCCCTTTCCCCTCAGCATGGCTGGCTCAGGAATTCTGGGAGTTGAAGTCCACGAGTCATAAAAAGAGCCAAGGTTGCCTACCCCTGTTCTAGACCAGTGTTTCTCAACCTTGGCCATTTTAAGATAAGTGGACTTCAACTCCCAGAATTCCCTAGCCAGCCATGCTGGCTGGGGAATTTGGGGAGTTGAAGTCCACACATCTTAAAATGGCCAAGGTTGAGAAACACTGTTCTAGACAAAGAATAGGTCACCATTTTAATGGCCCTACCACTCTTTTATGTTGGGTTTGTTGTGATTTGAAGGGGGGGAAATTGCCATCATTTCTATGACAAGAAGGCTCCGCTCTGATCAAAACTTAAATAATAGCGAGCAATGAAATGGTTGCCTTTCATTGTACCACTACAGCTGAGGGGAAAAAAACCATCTCTTCATTTTTCAAATGAAAAAGTTAGACTTGCTAACTTTTGCTTACAGCTTCTATGGCTGAGCTGGAAATAAATTTTAATAAGTTTCTCACGTGTAGTGTAGAGGTCCAGCAAGGATTCAGGGGCAAGTGTTGAGCACTTCCTCCCCGTCATCCATGTCATCTTCTAATGATTTTGTTTAAATAAAAATAACGCTAGAGAATCAACATGTTATAGTACCATTTGTTGCATTCTTTTCAAAATATACCAGAGGTGAAGAAAGTATGAGGTGTGTTTGTCGTGTAGTTGAAGGCCTTTCCTTGGAGGCATTTCATTCTAAAACTGGTTCTCATTCAGGGGAGCCTGTGTAAATGGGATGTCTAAATCAGTAGACTAATAATTATCTATTTTAACAATTATTGAAATAATTGCTATCGTGAAAATCTGAAGAAAGTGCTTGAGGTTATTTAGGCAATTTAGGCACAATATCTTCCTCTGCTAGACCCATCTGTGCGTGACTCCTTGTACGATGACTTACCTAAGAAGGTTCTTGTTTATAGGTCTGTCCTCATGAAACCTCGTGGAGGTTCTTCTTTATTTACGATTAGTACCAATCGGTGGGTTTATTTCGGGGGTGTGTGTGTGGAACCTTTCTGAAACCTCATCTAAGCGCCATTGGATCTGGTTTGCTGACATGGCTCTCAGTATGTTGATGATACTCCATCATGTGTTTTGGATTTATGTATTTGTAGTTTTGCAAATAACTTAAGGCGGAGAACATACCTAACACATTTTCCTCCTCTATTTTCCTCACACCACCAACCCTGTGAGGTGGGTTGGGCTGAGATAGTGACTGGCCTGAAGTCACTCAGCTGGCTTTCATGGCTGAGGTGGGACTTTTTAGCCTGGTGACTTAACCACTAGACCAGGGGTAGGCAACCTTGGCTCTTTTATGACTCGTGGACTTCAACTCCCAGAATTCCTGAGCCAGCATGGCTCAGCTTGGAACCTCTTTCCCCTCAGCATGGCTGGCTCAGGAATTCTGGGAGTTGAAGTCCACGAGTCATAAAAGAGCCAAGGTGGCCTACCCCTGCACTAGACCAAACTGGCTTTCCAGTTTATATCTCAACCCAGTTCAACCAAGAGTGCAGTTAAAATGTTGTCTCAGTGTTTGGAGGCCTTGGGGCCTGATTGGGGAGGGACAGACTGAAGCTCAACTCTAATATCTATCTATCTATCTATCTATCTATCTATCTATCTATCTATCTATCTATCTATCTATCTATCTATCTATCTATCTATCTATCTATCTATCTCTATCTATCTATCTATCTATCTATCTATCTATCTATCTATCTATCTATCTATCTATCTATCTCCTTGCTGCTCCAGGGGGTAGCACAAGAATCTAGGATCAAACATAGCTTATTTATTTTAAGACATGACATGGCATGTCATATCATAGGCTAACATATTCCGTGCTAGAATGAATCCAGATACAAGGCAAATAATGTCCCTGCAGATGCCTCCGTAAATGCCCATCAGGCTCCCTGTTCCACCTAACTTAAATTTAAATTATTTTAATTAAAAATGTTAATAAATGGTAAGCCAGCATGATGCAAATTGAACTGCTTGCCTCTAGCATCATCTTTATTTTCAAGCATGCTACTGAACTCCAGAAGCACTCTTCCGAAACCAATAATGATACTTAGTGTGGCTGAAGCCTCATGCTTCTTTGTGAATTTTTCCCCCAGTTCCCTCTTCCGGGGACGGGATGAAGGAAGGTCAAGTGGATTAGAAGAGACCCTCCCGGGAGTTTAAACAGAGTAGCAGGGAACAACCTTATTTTTTGCTTTCTAGTAAAAGATTGTTTCTGATCATCCTTCACAAAGCTTTTGAGACTACGCAGATCCTAAATATTTCTCTGCATGCTCATGATCTACTGCACTTCTAGAATTCTAACAGAGCTAGTGGCTTTAGTTGGTAGCCTGCCCTTGCTCAACCTCATTCTACTTATCAACAACAGTCCCCAATTTCTCATCCCTACTGAATCGCTTCTTAAACAGGGTGTCCCACTTTTTTTGTGTTAGGATCCTTGCTTTCAGGTATGTAGCTTCTTGGATTTCCAGTCTTCCAATTGCAAATTTGTACTCCAAGATGGCTAATGTAAATGTTAAATCTCTGAGTTTAGACAGGGGCATGTTGGGTGGATTAATCTTGGCCCTAATGGAGACCTGCTGCCTTCCACACCAGGTTATCTAATCAACTTCTGTGCTTGAAATGCCTCCTGTTAGAGAGAGCCTGGTCCATCACTATTACCCAACTGATTTTATTTTTTATAAATGGAAATGCTAGGATTGAACCCAGCCCTCTGCAAACAAAGCAGACGTTGTCTATTACTTTTCAGAACAGGCAATATATATATATAAAGGAATTCACCGTATAGAAGTAAAGCAGAGCCTTGACAAATGGAGAGGGCTTGGATCATGAACGTCCGTACAAATGCTTTCTTTATATCTGTGAAATACATAGCAAATGTTTGTTAGTAACTACTGTATCTGGCTTTTCTAAAAGGAGAGAAGGGGAGACAATTACAGATATTAAGAGAAAGCTCCCCCTGCACCTCATACAGATCCTGTACTGAAACGTACGCTGAAGTGGGCCTCTTGTTGTTCTGCTTTGCTGTTCTTCTTTAGGTGCACTATTTCAACTATTTCAACTCTGCCACTGGAATCCACTTCATCTTTTTCTACGGCGCACGGAGTTAAACGCCTCTTTTTCAGAGCTTTGTGAAGAAATCTGCCCACCGGGGCTCAGATTGTGTTATGCTTAGAAGAGTGCAACAAACAAACAAGGAGACGTTTGCGTGTTCCCTGAGCATAATCCAGCCGATAGATAAAATCTGGGATGATACATCACTTACCTCCAACTGTGGCCCATGGGGCAGCAGCCACAAAGAAGAAGAACTGGCTGGGCAGGCAGCCTTTTTGCACATGGAGGTTCAATGCCTCTGGGAATCTCATAATCACTATAATTAGCTTTCAGAGCAGAAGTGTACATCCATGTTTCCCCAAAGCCACTGTCTAGGGCAGGCGCTCGGATGCACTTCATTTTCAATATTTACTCCCCTTTTTTTCTATAAAATCCCTTCTAAATTACATCTTGATCTTAAACAAGTCAGGACCCCCAAAGTGGTTTACAATAAATTCAAAACGAGACAAGTTCAGACACTGTAGCAAAAGGAGAAAAGTAATTAAAACAAAATAGATAATAAGAACTCAAAATATAGGACACAAGTTGACCCTTTTGGGGGGAGAAAAAGTTTGCTACCCATCTAAAAATTCTATCAGGATTATGTTTCGGAGATCTGGTCCTAAACCATTAAAATGTATTTTGAGAAGAACTGCTAGGCCTGAAAACAAATTGGAAATCGGAGCAGTTGATGGAAGCAAGCGATAGAATAAGGTTTTAAAAGTACAGACTAGGCGGGAGTCCCCTGAATTTGGTCTACAGGCAGTTTTGGTCTTTCTCTGGGTCATTTCCATTAACACATTAAAAATGAAAATACAGTCCTACGACGCCAATTGGTTTCCTGCAGGCATTTATAACACCACACATGTCAGTTTAGCAGGTCCTGGAGCCCTCTAGAAGCTGTTCCCACAAACCTATCCACATAAAGATCTTTTATCTTAGTAGTAGTAGTAGTAGTAGTAGTAGTAGTAGTAGTAGTATTAATAATAATAATAATAATAATAATAATAATAATAATAATAATAATAATAATAATAATAATAATAATAATAATAATAATAATAAACTTGGAAGGGACCTTGGAGGTCATCGAGTCCAACCCCCTGCTCAGGCAGGAACCCTACACCATTTCAGACAAATGGCTATCCAGTCTCTTCTTAAATTTTGTAGATTTGTATCGATTGTTCTGTTTTTAATTGGCTGTAAGCCGCCCTGAGTCCACTAGGAGAAGGGCGGGATATAAATGCAATAAACTTGAAACTTGAAACTTGAAACTTAAAAACTTCCAGAAGAGCAGGCCAAAACCTTTGGCTTCTCAAGGCTCCTCTAAAAACGGCCTCCGTTGTATCAAGTGGAAAATTCAGCCAGTCAACCTTCTTGCAGAGCTGATAAGTGGCACATCTGCAGGCAGATTACCTGAAGTTAAACTACATGCTATGCACGCTTTGCGCAATCATTTCTGCCTCGTTCTCGGAAGATATAGTCAAGAACATCACGGTAGCCATCACAGTGGTGCAATCAACGTTTCCCATATTTTATGTGTATTGCACATACAAATCAAATGTGCAGGCATTCCTGCTCTCCCTTTTGGGTCATTTTGCCTGTCACCGGGGTGGACAACCTACAAATCAGAGACTCCGTGTGGCTTCCCAGTCTACTTCTGTGTTCCTGGATCTTGGAGATTTAACACACAGCTCTTGGTTTTATAGCTGGCTATACTGTTGTTCCAGTAAACCCTGACTTCTTTTTACATGTATTTTTTTTTCTTTTTTTTTTCATGGCAAGCCATCCAAGTTGAAATTAGATAATAAAATATAGATTTTAAAATTGTGGCAGAAGACCCAGAATACAGATAATCCTTGACTTATGACGACAGTTGGGACCAGAATATTCATTACTAAGCAATGCGGCCATTAAGTGAATTATGCCCGATTTTGATCACTTGACTTGACTGCGGGGATGCTGTGACAGTCACAAGTCCTTTTATTCAGCAATGCTGTAACTTTGTATAGTCATCAAATGAATGGTTATAACTTGAAGATGACCTGTATTACCTGGTCATTCTTTTGGAAAACCTATGAGTGAAAAATCCCTAGATTCGTGTTTTTACCACTATGGAGATGGCTCTCCGTCTGAGAAATATTGCCGCTCATCGTGTCTGCGAAAAGGGGGAGAGGAAATTGCCTGGGATGGAGAAACATCAGCCTGTTATGGCCAATACATAAACCTCTCAACAACACCAATCAAAAACTACAATCTAACCAAAATGTCTTTCATGGGGCAGCCCACATCTTCTCCAGATTTTAAGTGGAATCAGACCTCATCCCCTCTGGCTACCTCTTGGCTTCCTCTTTTCACACAGCAGATTTAATTAGACCATTGGTCCTTTGCCCGTGGCTGTTTATGTGGCTTTTCTCGCACTCATCAAAGCTGATGGGGACGGAGATGGGGAAGTCCAGAAGGCTACTCTGTAAAGGCTACTCTTTCCCCTTCAAAAATCAGATTCTGAAGTTAGAATATCTGTTTGTTTCTTTCCATTTGCTTCATCCTTTGTTGTTTGTTTTTCTATGAAGATATACATCAAAGCCAAGCAAAATTGGAAAAAATTGCAATCATCTCACGTGGGATCCAATAAAAGATATAATAACTCACCCAGAGGATTAAATAGGCAAGTGGTCCAATGCATCCTATTATGGTTATCCCTTTAACCTCCATTCCATGTCACCAAGACTGGACTGAATATTAAGACAGCCAGTGTGGCATAGTGATGAAGGCACTGGTTTGCAACCAAAGACATGTAGGGTCAAATCCCACCCTGAATGTCTTTGGTCCACTCACTGAATCTTCACCCAGGGTTATTGTAGCCCAGGGGTAGGCAACCTTGGCTCTTTTATGACTCGTGGACTTCAACTCCCAGAATTCCTGAGCCAGCATGGGGGAACTATGGCCCCTTCATGACTCGTGGACTTCAACTCCCAGAGTTCCTGAGCCAGCATGGCTCAGCTTGGAAATCTCTCCCTTTCCCCTCAGCATGACTGGCTCAGGAATTCTGGGAGTTGAAGTCCACCAGTCATAAAAGAACCAAGGTTGCCTACCCCTGGTCTAGTCTCAGGGATGTATATGATGCACTGAGATCCTAATGGGTAGGTACAACGTACATCTAATGAACGTACATCTAACGAAACAAAAACCTCCAAAACTGGAGTTTTTTAAGAAGAGATTGGACAAGCATTTATCTGAAATGGAACAGGATTTCCTGCTTGAGCAGGGGGTTGGATTACAAGACCGCCAAGGTCTCTTTCAACTCTTATTATTC
This sequence comes from Protobothrops mucrosquamatus, assembly GCF_001527695.2. Lineage (NCBI taxonomy): Eukaryota > Metazoa > Chordata > Lepidosauria > Squamata > Viperidae > Protobothrops > Protobothrops mucrosquamatus. The sequence goes on from NW_015386948.1 coordinate 641,441, forward strand.
GAAATGTTCTAAATAAATGCGCACACCTAAGTATTTCACCAAGTGGTGCTGTTACACCTCGACGACAGGGGACTATCTCATTGTACATAGAATATTTGGCCATTTTGTCCTACTTTTGACACTGAAGTCTTTTAGAATCCTTTGAAATTCAAAACAACGTTGCTTTTTACCCCAGCCAGCACTACATTTTAAAGGATGCTTCACACATTAGTATATTATATCCACATACTTTCCCGCGGAGTTTTCCTGTTATATTATTGGGTCTGCGTGATTCTGTGGATAACTCGACAGCTGTATTCAGACAAACCTCCTCTTTCCTGTTGCATTCTTGCTTTTCCAGTTCATTCATGTTTCTTCTGCAACACGGCATCTGGGCAATTTATTTCTCTTGTTTTATTGCAATAGAAATAAATATCCTATCCACCCCAGTGGACAGATCCCAAGGTTTAGTTTGACTTTGACATATTTGATCTGCCTCCCTCAACTTCTCTTCCTTCCCTTGCTCATTTCCTTTACACAGTTTTAAGAGCCTCCACAGGCACTTTGCACACCTACATGCTTATGTTCTTTTTTAGAATACTGACATTCCACATCGAGAAAATATTCCCAGATCACTTGCTAAATACTCTTGTCACAACACTGATGTTCTTGTTTGGAAACAATGAAAAACCGCTTCCTATTATCATAACGTAATGTGTTTCCAATAAGAAATACACTGCAGTTGGCAGTGAAACATTTAATAATGTTCATAATAAGCCTCCCAGAGTCAATTGATAGTGAGATGGGCAGCGTGTAAATTTAATAAATAAAATAAAATAATGGGAATCAGCGTTTCTCCTGGAGCAGCAGCTGGAATGCCACGTAGTCAGCGCTCCTTACAATGGAGAATCAAAGGCATAGAACCAGTATAGATCCATCAGAGAAGCAGAACTGAAAGAGAACAACATTCCCCAGAGTTTGGAATCGAGGCAACTTTCAAAAGTCACCTAGATATTTCTTGGAATGACTTTTTCCACCGTTGTGCTTTCTGTGTGTGTGTGTGTTAATGTTGTCTCTGCTGGTGCTGCCCCCTTCAGGGCTGAATTTCTTTAGCTGCAGATGGAACTTTTCATTCAGTGGATTTTCCAGATCAGCACCCATCTGACTCTTTTTTCCCTTTTGTACCAGCAACTTTAAGCTTCGTTTCTATGACCCCCTGATCTTTTATGTCTGGGTCGTTGGGGGATTTCCATAACCTGTGTAGTTCTACCATTGGCACAGTACACTACACAAGGGAGCAATGTGAATTAGCATGGTTGCTAACCGCAAGCAATAAACATCCCTCAGTTCCTCCATCACGTAGCTGAATCATAATTTTTGGCCGATTTTCTTTCTACTTGAAGAATTGCTGGGCAGCCCTCTGTAAGGTCCAGTGAACCTATTCTGTGTCTGAATCTAAGTTTCATTTTGGATCATTCTCAAACTCATCTCATGTATTGAAAGTAAACCTGGTCTGAACCTTCCAGCTGTACCTAGAATGGTCAGATCAAAATACAAGTCACAATGAATAAAAAAAAAGTTGCAAAGTAAGTCATCTAGACCAGGGGTAGGCAACCTTGGCTCATTTATGACTCGTGGACTTCAACTCCCAGAATTCCTGAGCCAGCATGAGGGAAACTTTGGCCCCTTCATGACTCGTGGACTTCAACTCCCAGAATTCCTGAGCCAGCATGGCTCAACTTGGAAACCTCTCCCTTTTCCCTCAGCATGGCTGGCTCAGGAATTCTGGGAGTTGAAGTCCACGAGTCATAAAAGAGCCAAGGTTGCCTACCCCTGATCTAGACCCTCCAAGTCAAATACAGATAGTCCTCGACTTACAACCACAATTGAGCCCAAAGTTTCTGTTGCTAAGTGAGACAGTTGTTAAGTGAATTTTGCCCCATTTTAACTACTTTTCTTGCTACAGTGGTTAAGTGAATCTCTGCAGTTGTTAAGTTAATAACAAGGTTGTTAAGTAACTCGGGCTTTTCCCTTGCCTTTCTTATCAGAAGGTTGCAAAAGTGATCATGTGACCTCAGGACACTGCAACAGGCATAAGTACATGCCAGTTGCCAAGCGTCTGAATTTTGATCACCTGACTGTGGGGATGCTGCAACGGTCGTAATTGTGAAAAATGGTCATAAGTCACTTTTCCCGTGACATAGTAACTTTGAATGGCCACTAAATGAATTGTTATAGTACATATAGTACTCTTTTCCGTCTCTGAATTCATATTTCAAATAACACAACGTTGCTCCAATTTTCAAATATAGGAAGAATTCAGTTTCTGGTATTATGTGGATCTTTTGTATAACAAAGAGGTTACTTCTATAAATTCTATTTATATTCCTTAGAATTGTGTAGTTTGAAATAATAATCCTCTCTTCTCCTGGCAGACTTATTGTCAGTCTCTTTTAAAAGTATGTCATTTTGAGTGTAAGGTAGACTGCCAACTTTTTTCTTCTTGTTCTTCTTTTTTGGCAGAGTTCTTGTGCCTCTCACAGCTATATGACTAGCAGATGAATATTTACTTCCACCTGTAGATGTAGCGAAGTGCTTTAATTCTATTTATTCTACTGCCAATAGAAATGTTAGAGAAATAAATGCAAACTGCAGCGCCATGAGTGATGCAGTTTTTCAGTCACCATTTGATTGCATCAGGCTTCGTAAAATAATTGCATACGGTGAAAAACCCATGACAATCTGTTGTCAAGATGAGCCAGTGGTCCTATTTACCATACCACCATTAGCTTGGTTTGTTTCTTATTAGTTCCAGATGGAAAGAGATCCTGCTTTATCATTTGGGGCAATAATATAAAGGCAACTATGTCAGAAGTCAAAAGAGGAAGTAACTACTTCTACTGTATTGACTCTGACTTACCAAGAAAGCTCTATTGCATTTTAACAGTTAGTTTCCTCCATGAGTAAGTACATATTTGACTGGGCGTTTGATTTTGCCCTGAGGGTGTTTTCAGCTATTGTAATATAACAGAATAACAGAGTTGGAAGTGACCTTGGAGGTCTTCTAGTCCAACTCCCTGCTCAGGCAGGAAACTATAACACTTAAGACAAATGGCTGTCCAATCTTTTCTTAAAAACCTCCAGTGTTGGAGCACCCACAACTTCTGAAGGCAAGTCATTCCACTGATTAATTGTTCTCATTGACGGGAAATTTCTCCTTAGTTCTAGGTTGCTTCTCTCCTTGATTAGTTTCCATCCGTTGTTTCTCGTCCTGCCTTCAGGCGCTTTGGAAAATAGCTTGACTCCCTCTTCTTTGGGGCAGCCCCTGAGATATTGGAACACCGCTATCATGTCACCCAGTCCTTTGTTTCATTGAACAAAACATACCCAATTCCTGCAACCATTCTTCATATATTTTAGCAACCAGTCTCCTAGTCATCTTTGTTGCTCTTCTCTGCACTCTTTCCTAGAGTCTCAACATCTTTTTTATATCGTGGTGACCAAAACTGGATGTGGTGTTCCTAGTATGGTCTTACTAGTGCAGTATAAAGTGATACTAATTTCTTGGTTTCCTATTTCTTAGTCATTTTTCCATCCTGCATAACGGAGAATGGAGAATCTGTTTCCCCAAGAGAGAACAATACTAATAGGTATTACAAGGGTGTACATATGCATAAAAATTTGAACAGCAGCAGAAGATACTCAGTCCCCAAATTGACCCAGGGCAAAAGAATTACCGAAGACTCCTTGTTAATGGCAGATTCGTAAAGATGTTAATCGATTCATTGTTTTCATAGTCTTATCTTCTCCTCCTCTCTCTCTTAATCTCCCCCCTCTCACAAAGAAATAAGCATGAAGTTGCAGAATGGATAATGAATTATTTGAATTCTACACCAATGACATATGTCATTCTCCTATGACATTAAAAACGAATTCTTATTTTTTTTTTAGCCTTCCTCTTCCTCTTTGAAACTGCTTAGTCCTTACTTCGCTCTCTTGAAAATTCTCCTGCATCAGGGCTGTGTGAGTTTAGCAATGTACTGAATCACCTTCCTGAACACAAGGACTATAATATAGAGGCTATCAGCCACATGGTCATAAGATCTAGTGCCTTAAAAAGAGGACCTGCATGACTGCTGATATTGAAAGGCTGCACCACTGCAAAGACCGTGTAAGGCCACAAACTTTGGGTGTTATTCAGAATCTGTGGTTTCAGTGAAAGCCAGCAGTTTTTGATTTCTTCCCTTCCCCCATAAATTGGTTCTCATCATAAAAAAAAACCCCCCTCAAATTGCACTAGTTCCTGCGTCAAGATATCTCTGTTGATAGAAGAAAAATAACAGCTTTCCATTTTGTAATTATTACTACGGGCACATTTGTCAAATTCCAATAGCTTGCTTGGGTTTCAACTGTTCTCTATTTAAAAAGGACGATCCTTAATCTTTAACTCTGTGTCAACGCTGCAAATACTGTATATTCTTGCTTTGACAATGTGCAGAACTGTCTGGTATATATATAGTTAAACCAGCAACTAGGAGAGAGGGAGGAGCATAGGGATAGCCCGGGAGAAAGAAACAGGAAGTAAATCACATCTTTCAAGTTGATTGGAAGATGTGAACCATGACCCTACAATAAGGGAGTGGACAATGTCTGGAATGCTAGGCGTACCGGAAGATAAGCAGTTCTAAGCATTCCTCCATGCCGTGCTGATGTGTTTTAACATTAATAAAAGCTTTTAGGAGAAAACATGCCTGAAAGTCCTTTTAAGTGTTTCATTACTCAGACACATGACATTATGCTTAGAACTCTGGCTTTAGCAATGCTGGTACAGAGGTGTGAAAATTCCATTCCACTTGTGACTTTTTTAAATAAGAATTTCCCAAACTTCTCCAGGTGCAGTAGTCGTGGAAGGAACAGCACGAAGCCGTTTTGCAGATTCATCCGTTCCTTACTCAGCCTTAGCACTTCAGTTTTCTCCAGTGTGGGGAGTGGGATCACGCCTTCAAAGTGTGCTGTAGCTGGGTTCAGATAAATATCCTGTTACTTGGCAGAGCTCAAGCCAAATTATGTTACATTACATGGATACACACATATGAACTGCAGTCATCCAAGATACAAAATACTCCCCCCGATTAACCACAAACATATTGCACCAATGCCAGAGAGAGTCTAAAAAGGTTTTAAAAAAAAAACATCACTAGAAGATGCATTCATATTCTGGCAAACCTCCAGAGTTATGTAACAATAAAATGGCAACACAGAACATCTCTGTACACATCTTTCTTGCAAAGGCATAGGGTTCATAAAATGTAGGCAAAAGAACATTTACCTTACTCTGATGGTTTAAATCAGGGGTAGTCAACCTTGGCTCTTTTATGACTCGTGGACTTCAACTCCCAGAATTCCTGAGCCAGCATGGCTCAGCTTGGAAACCTCTTCCTGAGCCAGCATGGCTGGCTCAGGAATTCTGGGAGTTGAAGTCCACGAGTCATAAAAGAGCCAAGGTTGACTACCCCTGGTTTAAATTAACAAAATCACGTTGGCACATATGGATCTGGTGGGTACACTGGATTGAGGCCACTAAGAGTTTTTCAGATCCAAACAGCCTTTCCTGACCTGGTGTCCTTTAGCTGTAATGGGACTACAAGTCCCCCAAATCCAGCCATCCTGACCAGCATATCTGGAGGAACCTAGAAGGTCACAGAAGGCCACCTGATGTAGCTAGAACCGATGAATGCTCCATCTCCTTAAAGAACTTGTCTGTTCATTTCTAGCCTCAAACAACCTTGCAGGGTCGGCCTCCACAGACACCAAGAGGGAGTCCTAATTAGCATGGCCTAATTACACGGTTTAGCGTTCACGGGTTAAAAATGCAGTTTATTTTCCATGTAAAGCATCATAACTGTCAACATAAAGCTGTCTGTACACGTTTTGCAAGAGTCATAGGAAAAAACCAAAAGGTACAATTGAAAAAGTGAACAAACCACATTTTAATCATCACTTTTCCCCCTCCGCACGTGCATGCAGAGAAGAGAGAGAGAGAGGGAAAGAGAGAGAGAAGAAGAGGGAGAGGGAAAGAGAGAGGGAGAGGGAAAGAGAGAGAAAGGGAGAGGGGGAGAGAGAGGAGGAGGGAAAGGGGGAGAGATAGAGAATGAGAGGGAGAGGGAAGGAGAAGGAGGGAGAGGGAGAGAGAGGAGGAAGAGGGAAGGAGAAGGAGAGAGAGAGAGAAGAAGGGAGAGGGACAGAAGAAGAGGGAGAGGGAAAGAGAGAGAAAGGGAGGGGGAGAGAGGAGGGACAGGGGGAGAGAGAGAAGGAGGGAGAAGGAGAGAGAGAAGGAGAGGGAGAGAGGGGAGGAAGGAGAGGGAAGGAGGAGGGAGGGACGGAGGGAGAGAGAAAGAGAAAGAGAGAGAAAGAGAGAGGGAGAGAGAGAGAGAGAGAGAGAGAGAGAGAGAGAGAGAGAGAGAGAGAGAGAGAGAGAGAGAGAGAGAGCGTTCATGCTTCTTCCTCTACCTCAACTCCAGGCTATCCCGACATAGTAAGTGTATCTCCGACTGGGATACAACAGATGAACAACCCAGTCAGAATCAGCTTGGGATCAATTTGGGAGACTCGGGACCCCTTCTCCTCCTCCTCTTCCCCTCCTTCTCTTCCCCCCCCCAGTTCACCCCTCTCTGGTCACCCCGTAGTTCACTCATTTTCTTTTGCACTTTGAGAGCCTGGCCGCCCTCTTAAAAGGCAAGCACGTGATCCGTCATTCCCTTCAGGCTTTCTGTAAAATGGGTGTGTGCTTGTTTTTTTGAAAAATCATCTGTTTATTAACAACAACAACAACAAAATGTCCCTGGCTCCTTTCCCCTCAACTTGATGGGAAGCGATGTCTGAGGTAAAGGAGGCCTGGCTAGCACCGCCTGCCCTTTGGCCCCCTCCACCCACCCACCCACCCACCCACCCACCGTAGACTCCTCTTTTTCCCCTGGCGGATTCATTCCGATGCTCCTCCCGGCTAGCCCCACGTGGAAGGATAGCAAGGCTGGGGCTGGGCTCCCTGGCATTCGGATGGATGCTGTGCTGGAACCTGCCTTTCACCATCTTGTAGTGGGGGGGGGGAGAGTTTGGGCCAGTGCCTGCTTGCTCCTGCATAGTAATTGCAAATGAAATCCTCCCTTGCCTTTGCCAAACAGAAGAAAGCAAACAAACTCCGTCTTTCCACCACAAAGTTAGCAGCAACGTTTTTATTATTACGGTTCCGGATTTGGGATTCGGCCCAGGGGGAAGGGGTGGCCTTTATGGGATGAAGGGACAGGCTTGAACTGTGTATCTTGCCTCGGATGTCTCTTCTTGATCACCTTCTTCTGAGAGCAGCCTTCCCATCAATGCTATAGGGTTTCCTGCCTGAGCAGGGGGTTGGACTAGATGACCTCCTAGATCCCTTCCAACTTTATTATTATTATTATGGATCATCGCACAATCAGCCAGATGTTCAGACTGGATTTGGCATTTTGTCTACCTATCGAGTCTGTACCCAGGACCTGAGATAGGCAGATATGGATGTTTGATGGTATTACAGATATCGTTGCAGGATGGAAGCAGTTCCTAGTAAGGCCGCCTTTTGCAATTGAGGCAATAGAAGAATGGGACGACAGAGAATGAGGTGGCTGGATGGAGTCACTGAAGCAGCAGGCGTGAACTTAAATGGACTCCAGAAGATGGTAGAGGACAGGAAGGCCTGGAGGAACGTTGTCCATGGGTCGGACACGACTTCGCAATTAACAACAACAAAATGGCAAATTTGTCAATGCCAATGGTGTTCAAGTGGTGCTCCAGTTGTTTTGGGATTGCACCCAAGGCACCTATTACTATTGGTACTACCCTTGCTTGTTTTTGCCACAGTCTTTCTATTTCTATTTGTAGGTCTTTGTATTTTGTTATCTTCTCCAGTTCATTCTCGTCTATTCTGCCGTCTCCAGGCACTGCCATGTCCACTATCCAGACTTTTTTGTCTTTCTTATAAATTATTATTATTATTATTATTATTATTATTATTATTATTACTACTACTACTACTACTACTACTACTACTACTACTATGCACCCTTCCCCAATTTGCCTCCATACAGGGAGATTGGCTGTGAATTGGGGGAACTGCAGACCCAATACATCTGGGGGGCACCAGGTTCAGAAAGGCCCCTATGTTGGCTGAGGCCTAAGCAAAGATTGAGATACATATTTGCACAGAATCTTTATTTTCAAACAGCAAACACAGGTGCTTGCATTGCCAACTCTTCTTTGACTTCTTTGGGGATGAGGAATCTATAGTTGTTTAGCTTTCCCTCCGCTTCAATTCTCCATCTGAGAACTAGAAGCTGATATGCCTAGCTCTTTGCTTCTGGATATGCAGTGAGAAAGGTTTTTTTTTTTTAACAAAAAAACCCATACAATAATAGCTATTGTAATGGAATCAATGCATAAGACAAATAATAACATAAGAGTAATATTGCAGTTGGACCCGTTTCAAGCACTGCCACAAAACACACCTATTAAAAGCTTCTTTGTAAGCCAGCCTACCAGTCTTGATGTCCAAAGATGGAGGGAGTCAAGGTTCATTTATTTATTTAATTGTATTTATATCCTGTCTTTATTATTCGTGTTCCGTTCCCCATAGCAGTTGGAAAGAACATGGAAGTAGGGGCGTTGTTTAACCAAAGTCTGAAATCCATTTAGCCAAAACCTAGGAAAGATCAGTGTTATTAATTTCACCCTCTGTCTCTTCTCCCGAAATATAAAACCTCCACATTTTATACAATTGGTTCCCTACCACATCAAGAATCCTTCAGTGTTTGTTTTGTTTTAAATGGACTAAAATACAAATTGTTACTTTAGGAACATGTACCAGCGAGGGAACTAATTCACGTTCCTTATTTCTTAGTTTAAACAATAAAATACACAAGATGCCGTATTTTGCCCCAAAGCAACATAACGTCCAAGTTTAAAACTGATATTAAAAAATGCAATTACAACGGAGAGCCAAATAAAATAGGCTCGGTCAAGAGCAAAAAAAATATTTAGCCCAAGCCAAAAGCCAGACAAAATGTTTAAGGAGTCTTGACAGTATTTCTGAAGCTTCAAGAAGAAGAAGGAAAAAAAGGACAGAGCTAATGCTTGGAGCAAAGGAGGGTCATAATCTGCATCCCAGACAAGCAACCAGATGTGGAGTAAAGCCTAAGATGTTGAAACAATGGTAGAGCCGGTTCCTACTAACTGGTGGAAGTGAACCTTCCTTTCACAACTTGGGCTGGTAAGATTCCTCTCCAGTTTTGTACGCCCAAGAGTTGCATATCTAAATTTCAGGTGTATCGTATTTTACTAAACAAGGTAAAACGTGTGAGCTCATGGAGGCTTACTCAGGGAGTAAGATAGCCCAAGTTTCAGCTGAAGACAATACTTCCAAATATCTGTGGAGATTTCAGTTTGCTTCCATGACCATCCACTAAACCAGGGGTAGTCAACCTTGGCTCTTTTATGACTCGTGGGACTTCAACTCCCAGAATTCCTGAATTCTTTACATTCTGCAGAGTATTGTCTTCCCATCTCTGCTCTTGTACATCCCTGGTAATACGGTAACCCTGGCTCTGTTCCCAGAGAGCAAGTTCACAGCTCATATCTTTATGATCTGACATTAGGATGCAGGTTCTCTAACTTAACTGAGATACTATCATATCCCAGTTTTTCCTTTGCAGATGGGAATTCAGCACCGTCACTTTTTTTGGCATATGTCTGGCGGGTTCCAAGAACGCCTTTTAGGAAATCAAGACACCCTGAAGTTCGGTGGGATTATCAGAGGTTGTGCTTCATAATCCTAATAGTCAAGAAAAAAAGCCATTGTGGCAATGGCTTTAGAGCAGAGGTGGGGAACGATGGCCCTGGCTGGCTCAGGAATTCTGGGAGTTGAAGTCCACAGATCATAAAAGGGCCATAGTACCCCACCCCTGCTTTAAAGGGAGATCATGTTGTTTTGCAGAGAGATTTGGCATGTACCTAGAGAAGCAGGTCAATGGCTTTTAGTTCTTTTCTATGTTAGCTAGTGGGGAAGAATTATGGTCCTCTATATCAGCATTGTGGCAACATCTGATGATCCTTGCTCTGTTCCTATATGATAAAGGATGCTGGGACATCTTGGTTTACACACATTGCCATACGTTCTGTTACAAATGTCAACGTCCTCCTTCCAAGTCAGTCTAAATTGTTCTCAAGCTGTCACCATTCTAGTTAAGCTTTGCCACTTCTGTTAGACAGTTGGCTTCCTTGTCAAGACATGATCCTCACACAAGCTGAAATGTCTACCTTAGACAATAAATATTCATAGCTATTAAGGTTGAGAAGAAGGCAGACTTGACCGATAGGCGGCCGTTATTGCCTAGGAAACAGACCTGCACAAATGCCACCAAAATGCATAATTGCCTGCTACACAAATGGGGAGTCCAATACTCTCTGGTTCCCCCTTACTTAGATATACCAAATGCCCTGGCTGGATGTCCCAATAGCTTAGTGGCAGGGGAGTAGATATGCTCCATTTTGGTGTGAAGAAGGCCTAGACTTAGTATGATTTCACCTTTGGGGAATTCATTTAAGCAAGATTTCTTGAATACCTACTAACTGTACCAAGAAATTAAAAGACGCTTGCTCCTGGGGAGAAAAGCTATGGCAAATCTAGACAGCATACTAAAAAGCAGAGACATCACCCTGCCAACAAAAGTACGCATAGTCAAGGCCATGGTTTTCCCAGTTGCAATGTATGGCTGTGAAAGTTGGACCATAAAAAAGGCTGAGCGCCAAAGAACGGAGGCCTTTGAACTCTGGTGCTGGAGAAGACTCCGAGTCCCCTGGACTGCAAGGCGATCCAAACGGTCAGTCCTGGAGGAGATCAACCCTGACTGCTCTTTAGAAGGCCAGATCCTGAAGTTGAAACTCAAGTACTTTGGCCACCGAATGAGAAGGAAGGACTCACTGAAGAAGAGCCTAATGCTGGGCAAGATGGAGGGCAATAGAAGAAGGGGACGACAGAGAATGAGGTGGCTGGATGGAGTCACTGAAGCAGCTGGCATGAGCTTAAATGGACTCCAGAAGATGGTAGAGAACAGGAAGGCCTGGAGGAACGTTGTCCATGGGGTCGCGATGGGTTGGACACTACTTCGCAATTAACAACAGCAACAAATACCCCCAAAAGCAGGAAGCAAAACCACCTGTGGTTTGCTGGCTACTGTGGCAGTCAAGGCCACCACTAATAACCCGCCCACCTTCCAGATCCTAGAAAGTCTCCTGAACCAAGACCTAGAATTGTCTTTTACAGATGAGTGTACAGGTAGTCCTCAACTTACAACAATTCATTTAGTGACCGTTCAAAGTTACAGCAGCATTAAAAAAATTGACTTCTGACCATTTTTCACACTTCTGACCATTGCAGCCTCCCCCATGGTCATGTGATTAAAATTCAGACACTTGGCAATTGATTCAGATTTACGATGGTCGCAGTGTCCCGGGGTCACGTGATCCCCTTTTGCGACCACCTGACAAGCCAAGTCAATGGAGGAACCAGATTCACTTAACAACCGGGTTATTAACTTATCAACTGCAGTGACTCGCTTAACCACGGAGGCGAGAAAAGTCATAACTCACTTAACAACAGAAATTTGGGGCTCAATTGTGGTCATATGTCAAGGACTACTTGTAGTTTGTGTGTTATAGCAGTGTTTCTCAACCTTGGCCTCTTGAATTCTGGGAGTTGAAGTCCATCCATCTTCAAGAGGCCAAGGTTGAGAAACACTGTGTTATAATGTGTGTGTTTTTTAAAAAAAAATTAAAATAATAAGGTAGATCTATTCAGGCTCTGATCAGAAGCTTCCCAAAAAGGAAGCCTCATTGAGCAGAGTGGGTTGGCATAGCCAAGAAACATGTCAAAATTCAGCTGTCAAAATGTGTCAGGGGATAGCTTTTCCACTATAAATTGTCATTTTGCTTCTCTCCCAGGGCAGGAGTACCACAAGGCAGCCTTAAATACATGGAGTGGAATGTCTCGCATATAGTCATCAAGATAAGGTAAGGAAGCTAACAAAATGATGGAGAGAATGGGGTCTCTAGAGGTGAAGAAATTATTATTGATCAGGCCCAGAGCATTTGTGATAGGGACTTTTCTTCAGAGCAGATTTTTTTTTTAAACTGCCTAGATTTTAAAAAGCAAAAATCAATTTGGACAACAGGAGTTTCCAAGGAAAGGTGCTTATCACCGGCCACGTAATAAATGGTTTTTTTTTCCAGTACAAACAAGTCTCAATATAATATCCTTTTTAAAAAATGTCTCTGGAGATTCTGGGTCATCCAGGTTCTGGTTGTCCCAAAGCTGCTTTTTGAAAAAGCAACTAACTGGACTTTGTTTTTCCTTGAAGAGGTTTCACTTCTCATCCAAGAAGCTTCTCCAGTTCTGACCACTTCAGAACTGAAGAAACTTAACTGTCTTCAAGGGAAAAACAAAAAGTCCAGTTGCCTTTTCAAAAAGCACCTTTGGGACATCCTTTTTTTTAACTCTTAGGTTTACAGAGTCCCGTCAATAAATAAGATAACAGGCTTTGGCCATCTATTGCACAAACAAAAAACTGCAAAACAAATGTTTTAAAGCAAACATACTTGATGAATAAGTATGTTTATGATCCTTTTGATAACGGCTATATCAATCATTGTAGCTATGAAACAAGTGTTTTGGCCTACTCCTTACATAACAAATGCTGCAAGGGTCACAGTTTGGATTGTGTTTTGAAGTTTGTTGGGGATAATGCCCCTAAAAGGGGTTTTATGGGTCAGATCTGATCGATATTGTTTTAGGCTGGCGATGGACAAGTGTTTTGGCCTACTCCTTACATAACCAACGCTGCAAATGTTTACAGTTTGGGTTGTGTTTTGAAGGTTTGTTGGGGATAATGCCCCTAAAAGGGGTTTTATGGGTCAGATCTGATCGATATTGTTTTAGGCTGACAATGGGGATTCCCTGTACTCTCTTCCCTTATACAATAGGACAGTGATGGTGAACCTTTTAGAGACCCAGTGCCCAAACTGCAACCCAAAATCCACTTATTTATTGCCGGGTGCCAGGTGGGCGTGGCCGTGGTGGTCATGGCAGACTGGGTGGGTGTGGCCATGGTGGGCGTGATCGCCTCGATGTTCCTCGTGGGGAGGGATGCCTGTGGGGGCCGGGCAATGTTGGGGGAAATCCAGGGGGTCTCTGGCAGGTGGGGCGGTGGGCAGGAGGCTCGTCCTGCGGGCTGAGGCGAGGCGAGGCAGGGGTGCCATTGTCACAGGGCAAGGTGAGGCAGTGGCCGGCTGCTGCCTGACACCATCGCCCCCCCCCCGCCGCACACAGAGGCCAGCGAGCGCATGGATGCTGGGATGCACCCGGCCACGTGGGACCTCGGCGAGTTAGCGGGTGGCTGGTTGAAGAGGGACGGTTGCCATCTCCGGGGCATGGCGCGTGTGCCCACAGAGAGGGCTCCGAGTGCCGCCTCTGGCACCCGTGCCGTAGGTTCGCCACCACTGCAATAGGAGGCAAGAAGGCCAGCCAGATTGCATCGGGGTGCTTTTGGGACAATAAACGCGCAGTTCTTAGAAGGGGGGGGGGAAGAGAGACAATTTAGTCGCCTGCCTTAACCGAGGGGT
>NW_015386948.1:655921-659522 GCF_001527695.2 Protobothrops mucrosquamatus
CTCCACCACCCCCCCCCCGCCGCCGGTGCACATCCTTTCTCTCCCCCCCCCCAATCCCTTTGCGAAGGCAGCCAGCGTCTCCGGCATCTGTTCGGAGGGGGGGTGGCCGAGCAGTTTTTAATCTCTCTTTTTTTTCCTCTCCCCCTTAATAAAAAAAAAAAAATGCCATCTCGGAGAAGTTTTGACACACACACACACCCTCCCCGCTGCCCGCCCCGGCGCGATAGCACGGAATCCCTTCAAATTTATCCACCGGTTGTGTGTGTGTGTGGGGGGGAGACGACTGTTTTCTCACTTTTTCCCCTTTCCCCCCACCAGCGATGCCTTTTTCAGGTGGGGCGCGGGGGGGGGGGGCAGCCTTCCCTGCAAAGTTCAGCCTTCAAAAATCCCTGCTGTTGGGGGAATTATTTGCAACGCCGAGACACAACACCTGAGCTTGTTGTACGCCGTTCCTAGCCCTTCCTAAAAGCTAACGCCGCTTTTATAAGATGCCCGCAGGTGCCCCCCTACACACACACACACACACACACACACATACCTTCCTTAGGAGTGCTTTTCTCCGAGGCAACCTTTCCTTAAGAACAGATCTAAGTAAGTAAGGGTGGCGCGCAGATGGCGGCTCTCCATCTTCCGAGTTATTCTACAACCGCGCGTCTCCGGAGGCAGGACCCAAGAGTCCACCTGAATCACACACACACACACACACAGTCCCCCCCCCCAAAAAAAACAACAGTGGGCCTCGGAAGGCGGTCTGAGATCGCGACGCGTCTGCGTAGCGGCTGAGTTGGAGCGAGGTGCGCTGTAACTCATTGTGAAGTTTACGCCCCGGCGAAGGCATTCCGACGACCTTGAGAGATGCCGGGAAAAGTAAGCCAGGTTGGCCCGTGGCTGTGACCTGCAAGGGGGGAAAACGGTTAGCCATTCCCAAGTTCGTGGAACCAAACTGGAAAATTTAAAAATAAAATAAAAAAATAAAAACCCCTCCCGTCCCGAAGACGTTGCTAAGAAAAGTGCAGGAATTGTTTTCATCGTCTCTGGGATGAACCCTAATGGAGGGAGAGAAGTCAACAAGCTCACGACCTCGCATACAGGTATCCGCAGTAAGCAAAGACGGCGCCTATTTACGCCCGGGACCTGAAGACCTTTTACGCGCACCTGGAGGAGGAGGAGGAGGAGGGGTGGAGGGGGGGGCAGAGACTCCAGACCTTACGGAAGACTCCTTCGCCTCCGACTGCCTTAGGCTCTTGGCCACCCTCGCCGCCGTCCCCCCCCCCTCTTTCCCAAACCCAGGCTTCTTTCCAGCCTGCCTTTCACTCCACTTGCAGTGTTGACCCTCCAGTGCCAGGAGTTGGGTAAGTGGAGCTGTCGCAACGTATAATTTTTCCATGCATTTTGCTACATACCTCGCAGGGCTTTTATTTAAAGATAGCATCAGTTGGCACACTTCGCACGAAACCACCTAATTACTGACGCCTCGCAAGTGCCAAACTTCAAAAAGGGAGGAGGAGGGGGGGGGAAGGATGAAAATCACACACACACACACACACAGCCGAGGGTTTCCTGTCTGAAATCGGTCCAAGTCTTGTATTTACCCGCGCCTGAATTTAAAAGGGGAAAATATCTTGGGAAGGGGGGGGTGGAGGGGACTGTAGTCCCCCCTCCCGTAACTGCAGGAACTGCGCGCCTGTTTCCAGCTCCTCCTGCTACCTACAGACTCCCACGAAAACCCGGGCTCCGGTGGCAATCCCAGGCAAGGCCGGGCTTGCCTCGCCCTCTTCCCAAAATGTTTGCGCTTGGGCGCGTTGGGTCTACCTGGGACTGGCGGGGAACCTGGAAAGATCTCGGATGTTTGCCAGCCGGGCTGTTTCTTAGCCGTTTCCGTTTTGCTAGCGGGTTACTACACTGGGGGGGCAAAGAAAAAAAAAAAAAAAAAAAAAAGCTTTGGACCGCGAGAGCGACTCGCGTTCCGATCCTCACGACGCCGGGAAGGTCTGTGGCCCTTTGAGCCAGTGAGCGGTCTCTCTCCGCCTTTCCCTGACTCGCAGGCCTGTTCTGACGGTAACGTGGGAAAGCCCTTTAGGCCCATCCCGGGGTTCTTGGAAAGAAAGGTAGGCTGACTCCTAGCTGGGCGTAATGCTAGCAAAGCGTCTCGAGGCTTCGCTGTTTCATTCTGGCGCGCTTGTTAACTTATACTAGAACTTAAGAGTAAGGACAGGTGAATTGAGCTGCCCACGCCAGTCGACCTCGCAAGGGGGGTTGTGAAGTGCTCCGCAATGGGGCGGTGTGTGTGTGTGTGTGTGTCGGGTGTCTTCAGACTACCCCGCATACTTGTAAGAAAACGAAGCGCGGATGTAAATGCTGAATGGTGGCTGAACCAGCCTTTTCGTTTAATCGTAACGGCTCCCTCCTCCGGAAAGAAACATATTTTCTTTAATAACACACCGCAGCACGTTCTCAGGGTTTTTTTTTAATAGAACTTCCTGGGCAGCTACGGGGTCTTGGGGGACAGCACGGCCACCAACGGGGGTGGGGGGGTGTCTTTGGCTGGGCTGTGAAGTGACCCCACTTGGGGCCCTTGCGTCCTTGGTAAAGCGGCGGTGTGGGTGTGGGTGTGGGTGTGAGCAAACCTGCCACAGCGCCCCCCTCTTTAACGCCTCTCCCTCTCCCCACTCTTTGAGAGGGGGGGCGCAAGCGACCCCCGGAGCGGTCGCTCGGGCCCAGCCTTGGGGGGGGGGGTGCCTGGCCGCCGTTCCAAAGCCAAAAGAGGCGACGCCGGTTTGGCCAAGGGGCGCCACGCCAAATGCCCACGACCAAGCGCTCGCGCGTCTCTTGCTTACTGCCTCTTCCTCTTCCTCCTCCTCCTCCTCCTCTCCCGGAGTCGAGCCAGAGGTAAACAGGGGCCAGCGAGGAGTCCTGGGGAGGCACCCGACGCTCTCCGGCTGATGCGCTGGGGTTAGCCGGCAATAGGCAGCCGGTTTATCGGCCAGGGATGCTTTCCCAGCCGACCCCCTCGCCTGGCCCGGGGCGGAGAGGGGCCCGGAGAAGAGAAGCCGCGTCCCCAGCGCTGCGCTCTTGGCTGCGGCCCGGCTCTCAGCAACCCCGGCTGCCCAGCTTCCTGCTTCTCTAAACGTTCCATTGTAAGGAGCTTCCATTGTGACGTCGCGGCTTCGGCTCGGCTTTGTCTGTCCATATATGGGCAGCTACGTCATGGAGCTTTTCCCTGGCTCACATAAATAGCTGGTGGATTTCCCTGGCTGAGCATTTGGGCTGCAGCGGAGAAACCGGCGGGCACGAAACGAGCGAAGAAGAGACGGAGCCGCGGAGGGAGCGGAGCGAGGCTGGGGAGGGAAGAAGGAAGGAAGGAAAGAAGGAAGGAAGGAAGGAAGGAAGGAAGGGGGGGCAGGGAGGGATTCAAAGCTCCCACCATCATCTTCTTCTTCTTCGACACTCACATCTGCAACGCAGAACGGCGAGTCCTTCCACCCTCTCCTCCTCCTCTTCCTCCTCCTCCTCCGCCATCCAGGAATCACCTTCAGGGATCTACCGAGGATTGCGCGCTTTCCCCCCCCCCTCCGACCCACCCACCTTCCTCCGCCAACCG
>NW_015386948.1:660394-672894 GCF_001527695.2 Protobothrops mucrosquamatus
CTCCCCACCGCCGCAACTTTTCTCTCGCATGGTCTCCTCCGCACGGATTTGCCCTTCGGGATGTCGCCTTGTTGGGAACGGCGCTCGGAGTCACTTTGAAGCCTCCGGTGGCGCAGCGACGGCGGCGGCGGCGGCAGCAGCGGCGGCAGCTGCCTCGGTCTCTCCTCCTCTTCCTCTTCCTCCTCCTCCTCCTCCTCCAGTGCTATGACAGGCAAACTCGTGGAGAAGCTGCCAGGGACCATGAACACTTTGATGAACCAGTTGCCTGACAATCTGTACCCGGAGGAGATCCCGAACTCTCTGAACATTTTCTCCGGGAACGGCGAGGCAGCGGTGGTGCACTATAATAACCAGATGGCGACAGGTAAAGGAGGCAGGGAGAGAGGGACAAGGCGGGAGGAGGGGGAGGAGGAGAGGGGGGCCTGTGAGGGAGGGGGGGAAACGTGTGTGTGCGGTGGGGAGGGAGCTTCCCCCCCCCGGTGGAGAAGCCGAGACTGTACATCTGCCTCTCTTCCGCGCAAAGAGAACGGCAGGAGGCAGAAACTGGAAGGTACCGGGGGGGGGGGAGGGCAGTTGCTGGAGGCGTGCGAGAGAGGGGCCCTTGGCAGCCCCGCTTTTCCGCCCTGACCCCCCCACCCTGACCAGGACCCTGCCTTCTAGAGGCCTCCCTGGGATGGCTGCGGTTCTGTTGTCGGTGCGCCCCTGGCCGTGGGAACAAGGGTCCCTTTCTCCCCTGGCGCACTCTTTCCTGGGCGCTTCCAGTCTTGTGTACGTGTGTGTGCATGTGTGTTTCTTCCTTTCATACGCTGTGGCTTCTCTGTGGCACAAGCTGCCATCGCTGCGCTGGCATATCGGGCCCCCCCCCCACGCTTCCCCCCCCCACCGCTCTCATTCTTCTTTCTCTTTACTGCTACATCCATCATGTCGGAATCCGGAGGGTGGAGAAGTGCGCTAAGGCGACCTTCCATTTCCTTCAGCTGGGGGGAAAGACTGGGGCTGGCGAGGGGTCCTGGAGGCAGAGGGGTGGGCTGCGCGGGCAGGGCGGTAGAGCAGCGAGGGGGGGGCAGGGGAGGCAGAAGGTGGGGGCTCCGTCCCCGCCTACCCCAGCTCTCCCCTTCCTTTGGCTGCGGGCTGAACCCGACCGGCTTCCCTTTGGATGCCTCTCGGGAAGGGAAAAGATCTGCGAGGTGGGGTGACCGAGAGGTCAGGGCTCCTTCCAAGCCGGAGCAGACCCCGGTTCGGTTCAGCCTCGCCCCACCTCCACCGCACCCTCCCTTCCTTTGATTAGCCAGCCCCCTCCCCAAAGCCTTTCGCCACCGGCGCTCAGGGAGGGGGGGGGAAACAAGCACAAAAAAAGAGCTTTCCCCCCTCCCTCTGTATTTTTCATCCCAAGGCAAGTTTGCAAAGCTCTCCTGGAGGTCCCGGAGCGCGTCGGAGGGGTGGGAAAGAGCCCGGAGACAAGCAGAGAGGCGAGGCAGGCAGGCCAGTTCGCTCTCGGCAGCCTGAGCCCTTCTGTAACTCCAGGTACCTGCAACCTGCACTCTGCCTCCCCGCCCTCCGACACGCTTCTTAGGGTTCCTCGCTGGACCGTCCACTTTGAACGTCAGGTAGCCTCCCTCGCCCAGCGCCTGGCGGCTGTAGACCTACCCAAAGGTAGGACTGGGAGAGGACCTTCCTCGGGACTGGGCCTGGACCGAGGCGCGCCCCCTTTTAAAGCTCCACAGATCGGCCTGGCAGAGGAGGAGGAGGAGGCGGCGGCGGCGGTGGTGGTCTCGGAGGGATCCTGGCGCGCGCGTCTCCCTGCCTCGTTACCTTCTCTCCACGCGTGTTTGGGTAGGACTGTGCGAGCGCTCCTTGTCGCTTTCGCCCTAGCTTTGTGCCTTGTCTGTGTGGCCTGTCTTGATCTGGATCTTGATCTTGAGAGCGAGCGGGGGCGCGGGGGCGCTCCAGGGGCCCCCCCAGGTTACTTGGCGATCCCAGGCCCCTGGCCCGTTCCCCTCTCCAGCCCCCCCAGTGTATTTCTGTGTCTGTATCTGAGCCTGTCCGTAAGCAAGTTAAGCCTAACCATTCTTTCCCCCCCCCTCCCTCCCTGCTCTGAAGCGCGGGGGCTCCGCCTTTCGCGGCCTCCTGACGCCGGCGCTTTTCCTCCTTTCCTCGCGTGCAATTGTCTGGCGCTGAGTCCCAGCTTCCAGTTTGGCTTCGCGAGTGGGTCGGTCGGTCGGTCGGGGAGCGGAGCGGAGCGCGAGGCTTCTTTGGCAAAACGCGGGGCCCCTGGGACTCCCCGCCCGCCCGCCCGCGTGGACCCTCCCCTCCTTCGCCTCCCCCTCCCCTCCCCTCCTTCCCTCGCCAGGAAGGCTTCCCCCCCCCTTNCCTCCAGCCCCCCAATCGCTCACCTTTTCTCTCTCTCTCTCTCTCTCTCTCTCGCCCTCCCCCCGTTTCTCTCCCTCTCGTCCCTCGCAGATAATGTGATGGATATTGGTTTAGCCCACGACAAGGCCGGCCAGGACTTGTCCTCCTACTCGGGCTCCTTCCAGCCCGCTCCCGGGGGCAACAAGACGGTGACCTACCTGGGCAAGTTCGCCTTCGACTCGCCCTCCAACTGGTGCCAAGACAACATCATCAGCCTGATGAGCACCGGCATCCTCGGGGTGCCGCCGCCCTCCGCCGGCGCGCAGGCCTCGACGGGCGGCATGGGGCAGGCGCAAAGCCAGGCCGACGTGGACGGCATGTACCCGGCGCTGCCCCCTTACTCCGCCTGCGGCGACCTCTACCCGGGCGAGCCGGTCTCCTTCCACGACCCGCAGGGCAACGCCGCCGGCCTGGCCTACCCCACGCAGGACTACCAGGGCGCCAAGCAAGGCGGCGGCCTGGACGGCAACCTCTTCCCCATGATCCCGGACTACAACCTCTACCACGGCCACCCCAACGACCTGGGCGGCCTCCCGGAGCACAAACCTTTCCAGAACCTGGACCCCATCCGGGTCAACCCGCCCCCCATCACCCCGCTGGAGACCATCAAAGCCTTCAAGGACAAGCAGATCCACCCGGGCTTCGGCAGCCTCCAGCAGCAGCAGCACCAGCAGCAGCACCAGCCGCCGCTCACCCTGAAGCCCATCCGGCCGCGCAAGTACCCCAACCGGCCCAGCAAGACGCCCCTCCACGAGCGGCCCCACGCCTGCCCGGCCGAGGGCTGCGACCGGCGCTTCTCGCGCTCCGACGAGCTGACGCGGCACCTGCGCATCCACACGGGCCACAAGCCCTTCCAGTGCCGCATCTGCATGCGCAGCTTCAGCCGCAGCGACCACCTCACCACCCACATCCGCACGCACACCGGCGAGAAGCCCTTCGCCTGCGAGTTCTGCGGGCGCAAGTTCGCGCGCAGCGACGAGCGCAAGAGGCACGCCAAGATCCACCTCAAGCAGAAGGAGAAGAAGGCCGACAAGGGGGCCTCGGGGGCGGCCGGGGCCGGCCTCGGAGGCCCCGCCGGCTCCCCCGCCGTCTCGGGGCTGGCGCCCGTGGTCACCACCTGCGCGTGACGCTGCCCTCCCCCCCGCCGCCCCGCCGCCGCCGCCTCCCAGTGCCTCCCGAGCCAGGCTGCCTTCGGGTGCGCCCTTGCGCCGAGCCCTGCTCGGGCTCCCGCTTGAAGGGGCGCCCTGGCGCGCCCGCCTCCCGTGGCCCACCGGCCGGCCGGCTGCCGGTGGCAGAGGGGGGGGGGGGCTTGGAACTTTCCGCCGGATCGCCTTGATCCGGAGCGGCTCAGAAGGAGTGGGGAAGGGGCGGCTGCGCCCCTTCCCCCGGAGGAACTGCCGGGAGGGAGGCAGGCGTCGGGCTGTGCTCGCTCTGGCTGGCTGGCACGTGTAAATGAGGGGCGCCCGGTTGGAGACGGGGCGTCCGCCTGGATTCTTTTCAGCCGCCCTCCCTCCCTCCCTCCAGAAGGCGCCCTCCCCTCTCTCTTCTCCCTCCGGTAGAGGGGGGCCACCAAAGCGCAGCGCCTGCTGCCCCCGTGGAGACCGTGTCTGCATGCCTGCGGGTGCCTGGGCGTGGAAGTGTGTGCGTGCGCGTGCCTGCGTCGGCCTCGAGCTGAACTGGACTGTTTGCCACCCTATGAATTAATCCTGTCCCCCCCTCCCTCCCTCCCTCCCGCCACTTAACCTTCCCCCCTCCCACCCGCCCCATAACTGAGAGTTGCTGGGGGAAAAAAACCCAAGTCGCTTTTGCATCCCCCAAAGTCGCTGGATCCTTCACAAAAATGCACCAGGGCTGGCAGTGGGGGCTGGGCTGGCTTCTCTCCTCTGACTCTCGACCCCTCGGGTAGCTGCCTGCCCACCTGCTTCGCCTTCCTGGTCAGCGCCTTGCTCACCTTTGCCACTGCTGTTTGGGGGCAGCCCTTTTCCTGGTTTCTAAGAGTGGTGGTACCCCTTCCTTCTGGGTCTCCCAGGTTGCTCTGCTCTGCTTTTAACAGCAGCCTTCTTCTTCTCCCACCCCCCACGCCCCCCAGCTTGACATGTAAATCCCTGGCCCAGGCCAAAGCAAAGGCCCAAACAGGAGCAACCCCTTCCCCCTGGCTAACCCAGTCTTCTTCCATCTGGCCCTCCACTGCCCTGGTCACCTGGAGGGATGACTGGAATGGCCAGCCACCTTCTCCTCCTCCTCCTCCTCCCCTCGCAATGGGGTCCTTTAGTTAGAAGTTGCCAGACCCCTGGCTGGGCATTGTGTAAGCTAAAACCTTGGGAGGGGAGTGGGGGAAGAAAGTTCAGCGAGGGAGAATAGTTGAACTACTCCAAACTGTAATTTCTCCAAGGGAGGACAAGGATTGGCTTAAGGCTCTTTTGGGGTTATCCGGGCCAACCCACCCCCCTCCCTCGGGTCACTCACTCACTGATGGTACCCATGAATGTAGTGGCTGGAGAGAGGTTCCCCCCCCCAAAAAATAATGGAATTGGAAGGGGGGGGGCTTCTCTCAACTTCCCTCTACCTTGAATGTATTCTTGATCCCCTCCCCTCTTCATTTTCCTCCTGGAACTGTGGGTGCTTCCGGGGAGGGAAATGCCATCCACTTGGGTAGGGTGTCCATTTTGAGGGTCACTTTATGCACTCCACTACCCCTCAATTCCTTTTTCAAAGCACTGTGTGTGTGTGTGCGTGTGGTGCGTGTGCGTGTGTGTGTGTGTGTGTGTGTGTGTAGTGCATGTGTTCAATGCAGCTGAACTATGTAAGTGTTCAAACCACCTTTACAAAGTGATGGGGGAGGGGAGAGGCATAGATTAGCTACTTCCAGACCTTCCTAGCTCTCCCTGGAGATGTCATTTTAAGAAAGAGGGCTACTCTAAGAATTTGGGGTGGCATTTTTTTAAAGAGGAAAAAAAAACCCCATTGTTTTCAGAGATGCAGGAAAAAAAAAACAGTGTTTTAATGCGTACTTTTTATATAAGGTTATTTTGTTCTGTTTTGGGGGTCACATAAACCGAAGGGGAGATAACTTTGTCTTATCCCCCTTCTTCCGGTACGTGCATGTCATTGCATGTCTTGCTCTTTTTTTTTTTTTCCTTTTCCTTTTGTTTGTTTTAATAAAAATGCTCAGATATTTAAGCAAAACAATGATAATAATTATTAAAAAAAAAACTTGTTGCCAAAAGGTTGTGTTTTATTCAGGTTTGATGTCTGCATGTTTTTTAAAGAAAAAAAACTACATCAAAAACATTCTCAGAGAGAAAAATGCAGTCTAATTTATGTGAACTGAAAGAAACAAAAAATCAGGTTTAACTACAAAAATCTAAGGGATTGCTATTTTTTTGAAAGACTTTTGTATAAAGTTGAGTACTTAGGGGGAAAAGACAAAACCAGATGTAATATATTTTGTGGATGTTTTTATTTCTTGAATTTATAGTACCTTATACTAAGGTTAAAATGCTTGATATTGTGGGGGGGGGAAAGTGATAATTTTCACACACATTTCATTTGCTCATTTGTCATATTGTAATGCAGATACGATGGTTAATGCAGACAGCATTTTAAAGGGGAAAAATCAGAATTATTGAACAGATGTATTGTTGTACCCTTTGCACTGTGAGCAAATGCTAATGCAGTAAATATATTGTGTTTGCTGACAATCAAATCCTTGTAGTTAATATCTTTATTGAGGTTTTTTTTCTTTCTTTCTAAATATTGGGAGATATAGATACACACATGTTCCCTGCTCTTGAAAAACATCTCTGGTATGTGAAGGAAATAACTTGTTTTGGTTACAAATGGGATCTTAGACAGGATGAATCTCAATCTTGTTCTCTTGCTTCTGACACTGCTTTAGACATTTGTCTGTTGTGTTGGGCTGTTGGGTTCAGGATCAATACGTGTGCAGCTTGTTGTTCAGAATAGAAGTATCTGAAGGATAAGAAAGACCAAGTGGGCTACAAGTGACAATCCCATTTAGGCTTCTTTGCCTAAATGGAAACAATTTCACTAAAACTCAGTTCTTGATCTCAGTTGTTTAAGTCTTTGTCCTCGATGGTACTAATGGCTCTGTCCTTGTGAACTGACAAGTTTCTTGAGATCCTGTTTTCCTGAAATTCAGATTGTTTTCTGGACGTCCTCTTGTTCTATCTCAACTACCTGAACTTTGTAGTGTTTGGGCACAGGAGTTCTTGTGCGTTTTGAGTAAGGTTTACTTTATTCCCACCTACTTTTCTTTTCTTCTAAGAAGACCTTAGTGGACACTGTGCATGATAAGCAATTCTTGTTCTTAATTGAAGAGAAAGATCACACACACAAAATCTGTAAAGCTTAGTAATTAATACTCTGTCTTGTTCAAACCCTGTTGCTTCAGGTCGAAAAGAAGAAACAGGAGAACGTGACTATTCATGGGAAGACATGTGAGGGTTAAAAATACCCAGGCATCTTCTTTAGAAATGGCAGCAGTAGCTCTGAAAGGATGGAGAAAGAGATGTTCATTGGAAAGCTGTGGTAGGAAAACAATAAGCTGATTTAGACCTAATCCAGTACAGCAGGGGTCCTCAACTTTGGCAACTGTAAGACTTGTGGACTTCAGCTCCCAAAATTCCTCAGTGCTGGCTGAGGAATTCTGGGAATTGAAGTCCACAAGTCTTAAAGTTGCCAAGGTTGAGGACCCCTGCAGTACAGTGGTGCCATGGTCATTTCGTGGATATTTTTAATGTGCTCAAAGAAAATGAGAGGGAAGGAGCCATAGAAGGTCAAATATGATTTGTTGATTTAACCTTGCTTGTGCTTGATAAGGTTTGGCTAAGAAGTGACATTTTTGGCAGCATTCCTTAACTGCACACTCTTCTTCATTGTAGGAGCAATGGAGGAAAAATCCTGAGATCTATAAATGCAGCTTATCCATATGGACACGTTAAGCTTAGAGTGGTCTATTCTCAAGATTGTTTTATAGGGTTACATGAGGTGAAATGTTCTTCTTTTGGCCTGGGGCAGTCCTGGAGGGCTGTTCATAAAGTGATCACTGTGATGCATGTCTGAAGGCTTCTTATCTCTGGGGGAAACCTGGCTCTTTGGGCCTTGGAAGAGATTAAGCCAAAAGCTTCCTTCCTAACGTGTGAAATGTTGGGCCTGTTTAATTACTGTGGAAAGTGTTGTGCTGATGAAAGTTCATTCTAACATACAACATTTCCCACATTCTCTTGCTTAAATGGCAGTGGGGATGACTTGCTTTTGATGGTTATTTAAACCAGTGTTTCTTCAAGTTTATTATTATTTTATTATGATGATATTACATTATTATTATTATTATTATTATTATTATTATTATTATTATTATTATTATTATTACTATTATTATTAAGTCTGGTGTCAGGATACCTGAAGGTCCCCCAAGGCCCTCGCAAGGATCTACAAAATAAGAATTATTTGCCTGTCAACATTGAAAACTAATGCAAAATTAACATTCCATAAATCCATTGAGAAAAGCAGTTGTGGCAGGAAATGCATCAGGTTTTCATTTTTAATATGTTAAATATGGATAAATATAACCTACCCAAACAAAAGCTTGTGGGGGTCTACCATGAGTTTTAAAAGTGGGAAGGGGTCCTGAGAGAAAAAGGCTTGAGAAACACCGATTTAAACTATTCTAAGGAATGACTTTACTGGTTGATTCCCAGTATCAGATATTCAGGCTGAAATACTTCCACTGCCTATTCAAAGTTGCCAGGAATCTGTCTCTTCCCCTAACATGCAGGATTTAGCTCTTTACTCAGTGCCTTCTTTTCTCTCTGCCCATGAAGGGAATCTACCATTTTGTATTTCAGAAAAATTAAATCTCTTGTCTAGTTCAATCCTATGAACACAGAACCCTTTGAGGATGGATTTATATATCCCAACTGTTTATCTTATGGCAGTTTTCTAAAACAGACTTTCTGTTTTTATTGTTTTTCAAATGGTGGACAACAATTCCCAGATGTCCACTTTGGCTGGGCATTCTGGGAGGTGTAGCCAAATTGTTCTTGAGATTAAATTGGAGAAAACTACATACTTTAGAGGCTCAGGCAGCAGTGGAGAGTTTTGACTAAAGAGATGGAATGTCAGGCTTTTTGGAATATATGTTTAGTATATAATACCAAATTTTCCCTTCTTCCCATCCCACTGACAATTCCCCTTCCCCCGGAGTCCTTTTATATGAATCTTAGTAAGACATGCTTAATTTCAGTAATCTCACCACACAATTTGAATTAAAAGAAAAGGCAATCTTTAACACAGAGATTTTAAAATATCTATCTATCTATCTATCTATCTATCTATCTATCTATCTATCTATCTATCACCTCTATCATCTGTCATCTCTTCTGGTATATCTAAATCTCTCTATCATCTGTCTATCTATCTATCTATATCTATCTACCTACCTACCTACCTACCTACCTATCTAATCAGCTTTTATTCTGGGAAGAAAGCTTACATATATACATTTTCTACAATGGAAAATAGAATTTGGAATTTGGAAGAAACCCATTGATCTCTCTATGCTATTCATCTCTGTTTCCCCAGAATTTGTAGTCTGTTTCCTGCTCCTTTTTCTAAAGAACCATGAAGGTTATTTCAAAAGGGTTGATTATAAACAAACACTTTGGGCTTGTGGCTCTGTATACATGTAAAGTTTATTTAGCATTTTTTAACTTCTTACATTTTGGATTCCTTTGAGCACACGTTCTTTGAAGATTAATTAGAGTATATGATAAAAGACTGGCTATTATCCATTGGCCAATAAGAATGTATTAGAAAAAATATTGATACTTTTACTGACATTCAGGTGCCTGAGTGGAAATTTATTTATTTATTTATTTAAAAAATGTATTCCATACTTCCTTCCCCTCCTCTTCATTCCCTTCCCTTCCTTTCCCTTCCCTTTTTTCCTTCCCTTCTTATAGGTGAACTGATCTGTACTTAAGAGTTTCAAATGATTAAGTAGATTCCATTATATTATACAGAGAAGTTCATTTCTGGAAAAGGCTTACCTTATAACAGAAGGATTGTTTACTGGAGGAAAAGGAAAGGGGGAGCTTAGCATTTCAGCTAGCCAACAATTGTCTCTTCTCTTAAACAAAATCAAACTTCCTGTCAGTATCAATCTTTCTTAAGCCAACTCACACAGCACTGATTTTTTCCTTATCACATTCTCTCCATTTTTCCCCCATTGGAAGTCAGTTATGGTTAGCATACAGATAATTGGCGGCCTAGAATTGCATGTGTCACCCCAAAAATAGTGCTTTATTATGGCCTGCCGACCATTTTATTATCTCTTATTGTTTGCAAACCTTAGCAAAAATTGCCCAATACTTGGTGGGCCATCTTGTGTACTTAGTACAGAGGGGGGTGGGAGTGGGGAAAAATGGCCCCTTCACAACCTGTGGACTTTGACTCCCAGAATTCAGCATGGCTGGCTCAGGAATTCTGGGAGTTGAAGTTGACAGGTCATAAAGGGGCCATTGTCCCCCACCCCTGACTTAGTAGGAAATAGTCTTCTTTGCTTAGCCCTTTCTTTCCTCTGAAAATGACAGAGGGGAAATAATTTTGGTCAAAATGATGTTGTCATCTGACCAAGGATTAAAATAAGCCAGGAATACAACATTAGCTGCGCTATCTTAAAAAAAAAAAGGGAAAAAAAAGGATACAATACAGAGAATCACGAGGAAGCTGCACTATTTTTAGCTAAGATTTCCAACCAACTTGTTTTATTCTCACTTCTTAACATATTGAGAGCCTCTTGGTCCCTTGTTTTTTTTACTTCTGCTTTGCAAGTCTGTCATCTTTTGAAGTTATTTCTTAGGGGCCCTTCTTTTTTTTTACACATAGACCTCATTGAAGAGATGCAGTTCTTCAGCATTGCTTATAGTTTGAATAGGCTGGGTTTTAGTTTAGCTTCCACATATGAATCCTTTGTCTTCCCTTCTTTGCATCTTCTCACGGTGTGATTATTATGCTGCCTACCTGCTTGTCCAGATTGCTAATAAATAAAGTCAGTCCTAACCCTTATCCCAGCAGTTCCCTTCTGGATGCCTCCCTGGCATCATGCAATAGCATTATAGCAGCCTTCCTTCTCTGCTCTGCCAGCATCTTCTTGCTCATATGACACCTTTTGCATCCAAGCCAGCTTAAATTAACATCCCTGTTGCAGCTTCAGGAGGCAGTCTCCTAACCAATTCCCTAAAGCAAGGATATAAATATTGCCAGCTTTCTCTTTCACTAACGTTTAGATACCAAAAGGAAACCTGTTTAGAGCAGAAAACACTTTTTTAAAAAAAAAAAAGTTGAACTATTAAACCATTTCAAAAAAGACTTTATTTTTATTATTTTGGAGATGGAGATCATCCTGGATATAATTGTGCAACATCATTTCATGCCACGCCCCCGTCAAGAAACACAACAGTTTTTCAGGATAAATCTAAGCCTTGCTTTACATCCCTTGCTTTTAAAGCCTTCCCTTGGATTTCTTGATAGGACAATGGGATTACAAGTTCTTTTATTATTATTATTACTATTATTTTCCTTCTTCCCAAAGATCGTGTGTCAGGATCATCAGTTTTCTCTTTGCCAATCCACCGTTTAAACCGGTTGTATTTCAGCTCCTCCACCTTCTCCCTCCAGGCCAGTTTCATCATCGGTGTGCAACATTCAAATCTTGATCTGTCACCTGACTTAATACTGATGGCACCCTTTTGCCCCACCTTCCTGCCCTTTATCCTTCTGCCTTCCCTCTCCGCGTCAGTCTTCGGGTTTCAGGTGTTTTACTCTCAGCTCATCTGTTTATGTAACACTTGCACTTAAGCTGAGCTAGAACTTCTGGCTGAGGGATTTCTCCACTGCTCAAACAGCTCTTAGCTAAAGGGGTTTCTCTCTCTTACAGCAGTGCCTTGATTTTGGCTTTTTCATAACCATCAGTTTTCATCTTCTCAATTACTTCTTCTTCTTCTCCCCCCCACCCATCCAGGCTTTCTTCCTGTTCCTATTCTAGGTGGGATTTCACTCAGGCTGTTTGGTTTCTCTCTGTGAGCTCTAAGTCCTGCAGCCCCTCCCTGACATATAGCCTCCCCCCCCCATCATATTTTATTTGCTCAAGAACTCTGCTAGTGCTGTATCTCACATTTTGCCCTAAGATTACTCCAGCAGAAGTCATCTTGAAACCCTATTGCTACAAGGATTTTATTCCCTTCTTGCCCTCTTAGTTCATAAAGGCTGTGACTCGTCCCACCACAATGCCCTGGTAGTTTTTGTTTTTTTCCTGGTGCTTTTCCCTCCGTTGCCCTCCTCTCCTCTCTAAGACAGAAGTGAGGTTGACTCCCAGCCTCTATGAGTTGTAAAAAAAAAAAATACTAAAAGGAAAGGTAAAAATGGAGAGCATAAACACAGAGAACTACTCACTCGCCCGGTAGGTCGGCATCTTGAGCTCCACCCCCACCCCCCTCTCTTAATGGTACCACACTAGTGGTCTTTTTCTCCTTATGCCAAGTCCAAATTCAACCTCAAGGTGTGTAAAATCTTTGTGACCCATTACTTTTGGAGGGAACTCCCAGAACAGTAAGACAAAGCCTGGCCAAGTAGGCAGCAGATGTCGAGCTGATATATTTTTTAAAAAATAAAAGATAGCTGAAATGCACTATAAATTGGCAATACGGAAGCCACAAAAATAAAAATAAATAAATTAAAAAATAGGGTGATGGAGACTACCATTGCAATTCCTAGCCTGAGTGACTTTCCTACCTCCTTTGACTCTCAATTAGGTCGTTCTGATAGATAGATAGATAGATAGATAGATAGATAGATAGATAGATAGATAGATAGATAGATAGATATAGATATAGATATAGATATAGATATAGATATAGATATAGATATAGATATAGATAGATAGATAGATAGAGATATAGATATGATATAGATATAAGATAGATAGATAGATAGATAGATAGATAGATAGATAGATAGATAGATGATAGATAGATAGATAGATAGATAGATAGATAGATAGATAGATA